>NC_143048.1:32637500-32795000 GCF_057628025.1 Oncorhynchus mykiss
TATTTATATTTGACATTCTTCAAAGTAGCCAGCCTTTGCCTTGATGACAGCTTTGTAAACTCTTGCCATTTTCTCAACCAGCTTCATGAGGTAGTCACATGGAATGCATGTGTGTGCCTTGTTAAAAGTTAATTTGGGGAATGTCTCTCCTTCTTAATGCGTTTCAGCCAATAAGTTGTGTTGTGACATGATATGGGTGGTATATTTGGTAATACACCATGTCCATATTATGGCAAGAACAGATCAAATCAGCAAAGAGAAACAGTCCACCATTACTTTAAGACATGAAGGTCAGTCAATACGGAAAATGTCAAGCACTTTGAATGTTTTTTCAAGTGCAAATACTATCATGCTATGATGAAACTAGTTCTCATGAGGACCGCCACAGGAAAGGAAGACCCAGAGTTACCCCCAAATAAATGCTTCAGAGTTCAAGTAACAGACACGTCTCAACATCAACTATTCAGAGGAGACTGTGTGAATCAGGCCTTCATGGTCAAATTGCTGCAAAGAAACCACTACTAAAGGACACCAATAAGAAGAAGAGACTTGCTTGGGCCAAGAAACATGAGCAATGGACATTAGACCGGTGGAAATCTGTCCTTTGGTCTGATGAGTCCAAATT
This sequence comes from Oncorhynchus mykiss, assembly GCF_057628025.1. NCBI lineage: Eukaryota > Metazoa > Chordata > Actinopteri > Salmoniformes > Salmonidae > Oncorhynchus > Oncorhynchus mykiss. The sequence goes on from NC_143048.1 coordinate 32,638,126, forward strand.
TGAGATTTCTGGTTCCAACCGCCGTGTCTTTGTGAGGCAGAGTAGATAAACGAATGATCTCTGCATGTGTGGTTTCCACCGTGACTCATGGAGGTGAGGGTGCTTTGCCGGTGACACTGTCTGTGATTTATTTAGAATTCAAGGCGCACTTAATCAGCATGGCTACCACAGCATTCTACAGTGATACGCCTTCCCATCTGATTTGCGCTTAGTGGGACTATCATTTGTTTTTCAACAGAACAATGACCCAACACACCTCCAGGCTGTGTAAGGGCTATTTGATCAAGGAGAGTGATGGAGTGCTGCATCAGATGACCAAGCCTCCACAATCACCTGACCTCAACCCAATTGAGATGGTTTGGGATGAGTTAGACGGCAGAGTGAAGGGAAAGCAGCCAACAAGTGCTCAGCATGTGTGGGAACTCCTTCAAGACTGTTGGAAAAGTATTCCAGGTGAAGCTGGTTGAGAGAATGTCAAAAGTGTGCAAAGCTGTCATCAAGTCAAAGGGTGGCTACTTTGAAGAATCTCAAATATATTTGGATTTTTTTCAACTTTTTTGGTTACTGAATGATTCCAAATTTTATTTCATAGTTTTTATGTCTTCACTATTATTCTACGATGTAGAAAATAGTCTAAATAAAGAAAAAACAATGAGTAGGTGTGTCCAAACTTTTGACTGGTACTGTGTATACACACACACACACACACACACATACATCAACCCTCATAAAGACCCCGTGGGACAGGACACAGATGGTTATGTAACACTATGTGAAGCAGGGGGCTTGCCAAAACATGCCCATTGCAAGGGGGTAGGGGGTGTATGATGGAGGTTGGAGGTTTTCTTGCTGTCTCAAGCTTCAAGCTCTTATTCTGTGTGTTGGATAACAATGTTTCTTGTGGATCCATAAAGCAATCAAACGTGTGTGCAAGTACAGATCTATTTTTATCCCTCTAATGGGGGATAGGATTACTTGCAGTGTTCTCTGATTACATTTTAACTTCTACCTTTAGCGCACACCCCTTGCTACTCCTCTTTACAAAGTGTGATTTCTTACCCTTTGCTGCCACCTAGTGGCGACTGACCACCACTGCTGTTTCCCCTCAGGGCCGAGGCGGTAAGAAGTTCCACATTGAGCTGAAGGAGATCATGGAGAGGGACCCTCTGTCCCAGCTGTGTGAGAACGAAAAGGACCTCATCTGGACACTACGCTACGACTGCATGGAGAACTTCCCCCAGTCACTGCCCAAACTGCTGCTCTCCGTCAAGTGGAGCAAACATGAGGACATGGCCCAGGTACATACATTTACATGTTGTCATTTAGCAGAACTCTTATCCAGAGCAACTTACAGTAGTGAGTGCATACCTTTTCATACTGTGCCAGATGAACCTAGCCTGTGTATTGACAGTGTTTTTTAACACAATCAATTCCTTCTCAATTGCAATAACTATTCTATTCATTCCAGTCTGATGAAAATGTTGTCTGAGTGTGCCTCAATGGTCAGATCCTAAATGGACCCCTAGCGCATACCACTATTTCCCTCATCAGTCCCCTTCAAAGATCTGCTGTGCTCCTGTATTGGTTATAAAGCATAGTGAAGGATCTCTATATCTCGCTCTCTCAGCTCCAGGCCTTGCTGCAGATCTGGCCCAAGCTGAGTCCCAGGGACGCTCTGGAGCTGCTCGACTTTAACTATCCAGACCAGTACGTCAGAGAGTACGCTGTGGGCTGCCTGAGGGATATGAGGTACTCCACACACACTCGCACATACGTATTCCTAGTTCACTTACTGTTGTAATGACTTACTCACTACCTCTCTCCCTCCTCTCCCCCTCTTCCTACTTCATATTCCTCTCTCCACCCCCCCCCCCCCCCCCCCCAGTGATGAGGAGTTGTCTCAGTACCTGCTCCAGCTGGTCCAGGTGTTACGTTATGAACCCTACTATGACTGTGCGCTCACCCGATTCCTGTTGAACAGAGCTCAGTGCAACCGCAACATAGGACACTTCCTCTTCTGGCATCTCAGGTGAGCGAGAGAGACTTGAGTACATGAAAAAGCAAGAGAGAGCATGTGTGCAAAGAACAAAAATGCATTTTCAGAGATATAGGCTGTATTTCTTTCATGGTATAATTTCAGTGAGGTGAAGTATGTTGACCAACCCCAGGTATGAGTAACTAGGGTGACTGTGCTGCCCCCTGCAGGTCAGAGATGCACATGCCAGCCGTCTCTGTCCAGTTCTCTCTCATCCTCGAGGCCTACTGTCGCGGCAGCATCCCTCACATTGAGGTCCTGAAGAAACAGGTAGGACCCCAACACACACGTCCTGACTCCAACCTTAAGTCATGAGTTAATCACTACAGTACATCTATTTCTGTCACCACCTATAATTCTATAGTTTCCTCTGTCAGTTCAGAATGGGGTTATTTATAAAGAAGTCAGATGACAGCAGCCTGACCTCTAACCTCTGACCTCTACTGTATTAGCCCAGACATCCGCACTGTTGGCAGCTTCCTCCCACTTCCTGTCCATCCCCCTCTCCTTCCTGTTTTGGAGTTAGCTACCACACTGTGGGATGTTTCGGGAAGACCATGCTGTCATGCGTAGCGTCCTTGTCATATTTGGAAGGCAATTGCATTATAGTGCATAAATACCACATACATCCGTGGTATAATTTAATCATTATTTCATTATTACATCACGTTGTAACAACATTACACCCCCTCTCTCCATCTAGGTGGAGGCTCTCAGCAAGCTGAAGTCTGTGAACGAGCTGATCAAGCTGGGCACCATCAAGAACGCACGCAGTAAGACCAAGGAGGCCATGCTCACCAAAGAGGCCATGATGACTTGTCTGAGACAGAGTGGCTACACAGAGACCCTCTCTGACCTGCACTCCCCTCTCAACCCCAGTGTCCTGCTCTCTGGAATCAAGTAAGGGTCAGGGGGGAGAGGTTAGAGGGGAGTGGAGAGGGTGATCTGGGAGTGGATGTGGTTGGATGACTTTGATTTGACTCATTTTTTATTTTTCTTGTTCTTCTCTTTTCATTTGTCTCGCCCCTCCCTGCTCTTTCCCCTCCTCCCCCTTGCCAGTGTGGAGAAGTGTCGGTACATGGACTCGAAGATGAAGCCTCTGTGGATCGTCTACAACAACAAGCTTCTGGGGGGAGACACCCTGGGAATCATCTTCAAGAACGGAGATGGTACGAGGGCTGAGGGAGGGAGGTGGCTCTAACAGAGGAAAAGTAAGATCACTAAAGTTCAGGGGGAGAGAGGGAGTGGAGGAGAGTGAGAGGGAAGAATAGTGAGGTCAAGATGGAGGGATGTGTATTATGGAAGGTGAAAGAAGATGGAAGGATGAATGAAAGACTGTAATTGTGTTTCTCTCTACCTCGGTCCAGACCTGAGACAAGACATGTTGACACTGCAGATCTTGAGGTTGATGGACCTGCTATGGAAGGAGGCCAATCTGGACCTCAGGTGTGTATATTAATATGATAAGAGGTGTGTGTGTATGTGTGTGTGTGTGTGTGTGTGTGTGTGTGTGTGTGTTTCCTCAGGCGGACTCTGTCAGTCAGGCTTGTTTGTTCCTGCTCTCTGTGGGGAAGAGGAAGCTGTGTTGGGGGGTGGACCCTAAATCACCCCCTGCTAGCCTGACCTCTAACCCCCCACATCCATATCCCCAGCATCACACACACACTACCCTGCTTCTCATCCTAATCAAATCCACACACTAGCGCTCGCTCTCATACTCTAACACACACAGACACACACATCTGGAGCCGAGCAGTGTGTGGGATTGTTTTGACAGTTGAGCTTGGGGGCAGGCCTTTAGGTTACAGGGACAAGGGTTGAGAGAGGAGAGGAGAGGGAGGGAGCTCTGCAGAGAGGATGATAATGGTGAGGATAATGAAACCGCTGTGATGTGGTGTTTGGAGCGTAATCATGCGTACATTCTGGTCGTGTGTCGAGACAGAGCGGGGGGGAATTATAGGATGCATCTCAATGGTGTTTATGATGATTAATTGGATAGAAATGTTTCCTCGTGTCTGTGCAGAATTGTACCTTACGGTTGCCTAGCAACTGGGGACCGGTCAGGGCTGATCGAGGTGGTGTCGTCGGCGGATACCATCGCCAACATCCAGCTGACCAGCAGCAACGTGGCGGCCGCCGCAGCCTTCAACAAGGATGCGCTACTTAACTGGCTCAAAGAGAAGAACTCTGGGTAAGATGACACTTTTTTAATATAAAAATGTGTATTACTGACATACAGTGCCTTGCGAAAGTATTCAGCCCCCTTGAACTTTGCGACCTTTTGCCACATTTCAGGCTTCAAACATAAAGATATAAAACTGTATTTTTTTGTGAAGAATCAACAACAAGTGGGACACAATCATGAAGTGGAACGACATTTATTGGATATTTCAAACTTTTTTAACAAATCAAAAACTGAAAAATTGGGCGTGCAAAATTATTCAGCCCCTTTACTTTCAGTGTAGCAAACTCTCTCCAGAAGTTCAGTGAGGATCTCTGAATGATCCAATGTTGACCTAAATGACTAATGATGATAAATACAATCCACCTGTGTGTAATCAAGTCTCCGTATAAATGCACCTGCACTGTGATAGTCTCAGAGGTCCGTTAAAAGCGCAGAGAGCATCATGAAGAACAAGGAACACACCAGGCAGGTCCGAGATACTGTTGTGAAGAAGTTTAAAGCCGGATTTGGATACAAAAAGATTTCCCAAGCTTTAAACATCCCAAGGAGCACTGTGCAAGCGATAATATTGAAATGGAAGGAGTATCAGACCACTGCAAATCTACCAAGACCTGGCCGTCCCTCTAAACTTTCAGCTCATACAAGGAGAAGACTGATCAGAGATGCAGCCAAGAGGCCCATGATCACTCTGGATGAACTGCAGAGATCTACAGCTGAGGTGGGAGACTCTGTCCATAGGACAACAATCAGTCGTATATTGCACAAATCTGGCCTTTATGGAAGAGTGGCAAGAAGAAAGCCATATCTTAAAGATATCCATAAAAAGTGTTGTTTAAAGTTTGCCACAAGCCACCTGGGAGACACACCAAACATGTGGAAGAAGGTGCTCTGGTCAGATGAAACCAAAATTGAACTTTTTGGCAACAATGCAAAACGTTATGTTTGGCGTAAAAGCAACACAGCTGAACACACCATCCCCACTGTCAAACATGGTGGTGGCAGCATCATGGTTTGGGCCTGCTTTTCTTCAGCAGGGACAGGGAAGATGGTTAAAATTGATGGGAAGATGGATGGAGCCAAATACAGGACCATTCTGGAAGAAAACCTGATGGAGTCTGCAAAAGACCTGAGACTGGGACGGAGATTTGTCTTCCAACAAGACAATGATCCAAAACATAAAGCAAAATCTACAATGGAATGGTTCAAAAATAAACATATCCAGGTGTTAGAATGGCCAAGTCAAAGTCCAGACCCGAATCCAATCGAGAATCTGTGGAAAGAACTGAAAACTGCTGTTCACAAATGCTCTCCATCCAACCTCACTGAGTTCGAGCTGTTTTGCAAGGAGGAATGGGAAAAAATTTCAGTCTCTCGATGTGCAAAACTGATAGAGACATACCCCAAGCGACTTACAGCTGTAATCGCAGCAAAAGGTGGCGCTACAAAGTATTAACTTAAGGGGGCTGAATAATTTTGCACGCCCAATTTTTCAGTTTTTGATTTGTTAAAAAAGTTTGAAATATCCAATAAATGTCGTTCCACTTCATGATTGTGTCCCACTTGTTGTTGATTCTTCACAAAAAAATACAGTTTTATATCTTTATGTTTGAAGCCTGAAATGTAGCAAAAGGTCGCAAAGTTCAAGGGGGCCGAATACTTTTGCAAGAAACTGTATTTCATAGATACAGTGCCTTCGGAAAGTATTCAGACCCCTCAACTTTTTCCATGTTACGTCACAGCCTTATTCTAAAATTATTTTAAAATATATATATTCTCATCAATCTACACACAATACCCCATAATGATAAAGCAAAAACAGGTTTTTAGAAATTTTAGCAAATGTATTAAAAACAGAAATACCTTATTTACATAAGTATTCAGACCCTTTGCTATGAGACTTGAAATTGAGCTCACGTGCATCCTGTTTCCATTGATCATCCTTGAGATGTTTCTACAACTTGGAGTCCACCAGTGGTAAATTCAGTTGATTGGACATGATTTGGAAAGGCACACACCTGTCTATATAAGGTGCCACAGTTGTCAGAGTAAAAACCAAGTCATGAGGTCGAAGGAATTGTACGTAGCCCCCCGAGACAGGATTGTGTCGAGTCACAGATCTGGGGAAGGGTACCAAAAAATGTCTGCAGCATTGAAGGTCCCCAAGAACACAGTGGCCTCCATCATTCCTAAATGGAAGAAGTTTGGAACCATCAAGACTCTTCCTAGAGCTGGCCGCCCGGCCAAACTGAGCGATCGGGAGAAGGGTCTTGGTCAGGGAGGTGACCAAGAACCCGATGGTCACCCTGGTCAGAGCTCCAGAGTTTATCTGTGGAGATGGAAGAACCTTCTAGAAGGACAACCATCTCTGCAGCACTCGACAAATCAGGCCTTTATGGTAGAGTGGCCAGACGGAAGCCACTCCTCAGTAAAAGGCACATGACAGCCCGCTTGGAGTTTGCCAAAAGGCAACTAAAGGACTCTCCGACCATGAGAAATTAGGTTATCTGGTCTGATGAAACCAAGATTGAACTCTTTGGCCTTAATGCCAAGCGTCTTGTCTGGAGAAAAGATGGCACCATCCCTACGGTGAAGCATGGTGGTGGCAGCATCATGCTGTGGGGATGTTTTTCAGCAGCAGGGACTGGGAGACTAGTCAGGATTGAGGCTCCAGAGATCTCAGGACCTCAGACTGGGGGCGATGGTTCACCTTCCAACAGTACAACCCTAAGCACACAGCCAAGACAACACAAGAGTGGCTTCGGGACAAGTCTCTGAATGTCCTTGAGTGGCTCAGCCAAAGCCAGGACTTAAACCTGATCAAACATCTCTGGAGAGACCTGAAAATAGCTGTGCAGCGACGCTCCACATCCAACCTGAGGGCTTGAGAGGATCTGCAGAGAAGAATGGGAGAAACTCCACAAATACTGTACATGTGTGCCAAGATTGTAGCGTCATACCTTTCTAAAAACCTGTTTTTGCTTTGTCATTATGGGGTATTGTATGTAGATTGATGATGTAAAAAAAAAAAAAAGAATCTACATTTTAGAATAAAGCTGTAACCTAACAAAATGTTGAATAAGTCAAGGGGTCTGAATTCTTTCCGAAGGCACTGTATGTATAACCCAGGCAACATGTTAGTGAGCTGCTATGCTTTGGCAGTGCAAACCCAGTGAAGTCTCCCACTTGGCCAACACTTTGTTTTGTGTTTGTGTACTATGCAGAGATGCTCTGGAGAAGGCTATCGAGGAGTTCACCCTGTCATGTGCAGGCTACTGCGTGGCCACCTACGTCCTGGGGATAGGTGACCGCCACAGTGACAATATCATGGTTCGCAGCACTGGACAGGTGGGTAGAGGTGCTCCCCTCTACAACAGGCTAAATCACAGGTTCATTTATGGTCTTTTAATGGAGCTCAGAATCAAGTTCTTAAATCCTGTGTCTCTCAGCTCTTCCACATAGACTTTGGGCATATCCTGGGGAACTTCAAGTCCAAGTTTGGCATCAAGAGGGAACGCGTCCCCTTCATCCTGACCCATGACTTCATCCACGTCATCCAACAGGGAAAGACGGGCAACACTGAGAAGTTTGGCAGGTGAGCTTCTGTCCCCTTTCACTACTCAGGTGATCCAATAATCCAATAATGATCCAATAATTTATGTATGTGCTAGTTGAGTGAGTGTATAGTGAACAGAATGTGTGTGTTGTGCCTAGTTTCCGTAATTACTGTGAACAAGCCTACCTGATTCTGAGGCGGAATGGGAACCTCTTCATCACCCTGTTTGCCCTCATGCTGACTGCTGGACTGCCAGAGCTCACCTCCGTCAAGGATATACAGTACCTAAAGGTAAGACGTACGCACACACACACACACACACACACACACACACACACACACACACAGACACATGCAGTACATAGTTGGCAGCTTCACATGGGCTACAGTTTACATGTGCTACAGAAATGTAGTGTCCAAAATCATTTATGTTATGCTGCAATAAGAGTAGTTGTTAAGGCTGCCCCCCCCCCCCCTTCTCCACCTGTAGGACTCTCTGGCCCTGGGGAAGACCGACGACGAGGCACTGAAACAGTTCCGCCAAAAGTTTGACGAGGCGCTGAGAGAGAGCTGGACCACCAAAGTCAACTGGATGGCCCACAACGTGGTCAAAGACAACCGCTCCTAGAACAGACAGTCGCACATCCTGGAGCTGGAGGGTGAAATGTTAAAGGTCAGGAGGGTCTGAGGTCTATCCAGTGCTGGGACAACAGTGACAATGGGGGGATAGGTGTTGCTAAGGGGTGAAGACCAGACAGGACTGGGCTGCAAAGAAGGGAATCTAGAAGGCTATCTTAAACACACATGCTCTTACAGGCTTAAATCCCCCTCCCTTTGCCTTTCCTCTGGCTTTTGAAGCTGCTGTGTGCCTCCAGCCAGTCCAGCAGTCCCATTGCCTCTCCCTGATCATGTGACATATTTGTGGGTAATGTGGTTGCGAATATTGCACTGCTTGGTGAGAGTCAGAGCCTCCCGTCTGAGTTGTGAATGGACTGCCCCCTTGGAGACTGGACTAGACTGAACCAATGAGGAAGGAAGGGGACGGGGGTGGTTTCACCCACCTATTAGCAAGACTTCTGATCTTCCTTGTGTTGAACTAAAGGGAGAGGTCAGGGTTGACCACACCCACTCAAGGCCTCACATCGTGTCTTAAAAAGACACCAAAATGTGCACATAGCCAGAGGAAGTGCGTCTTATTGGACTTTTCCTCGCAAGGCCTCCAGTTCATCTCGAAAGTGTGCCTAAAAACTGCGAGAAGATTGTATTTGTTTAGTTTTTTAAACGTTTTTTTTATTTCCATTTTAAGATGTTATTAAGATGCTATAGGACATGTATATGTGCCAGACTACTTTTTATTTATAAGTGTGTGTGTGTGTGTGTGTGTGTGTGTGTGTGTGTGTGTGTGTGTGTGTGTGTGTGTGTGTGTGTGTGTGTGTGTGTGTGTGTACACAGACAGAGACACGCTGCATGGCCAAATTTTTATGGATGTCTCTTGCCGATAGCTAAACAACAACTTTCCACACTCCGCTTATGCTGTCCCCTCCTAGTAGCTAGCTATTTCCCTCACTAACGTTAGCACAACTTATGCTGTCCCCTCCTAGTAGCTAGATATTTCCCTCACTAACGTTAGCACAACTTATGCTGTCCCCTCCTAGTAGCTAGCTATTTCCCTCACTAACGTTAGCACAACTTATGCTGTCCCCTCCTAGTAGCTAGCTATTTCCCTCACTAACGTTAGCACAACTTATGCTGTCCCCTCCTAGTAGCTAGCTATTTCCCTCACTAACGTTAGCACAACTTATGCTGTCCCCTCCTATTAGCTAGCTATTTCCCTCACTAACGTTAGCACAACTTATGCTGTCCCCTCCTAGTAGCTAGCTATTTCCCTCATTAACGTTAGCACAACTTATGCTGTCCCCTCCTAGTAGCTAGCTATTTCCCTCACTAACGTTAGCACAACTTATGCTGTCCCCTCCTAGTAGCTAGCTATTTCCCTCACTAACGTTAGCACAACTTTGGAAAAGCAGTGCTCAGCAAGCTGGGGCAAAGGACACTGTGTCCCGGTGTTGGGAAACACAGATTTGCCGTGCATGCTCTCCACACTGAATAGACTATCCCAGTGATATCCAGATGGTTACCAATATTCTAGTATTTCTCATGAAGGCTGTTATCCTACTTGGAGTAAAAAAAACTGTAGCAAAACATTTGAGTTAATTAACATTGGAGTTAACATTGATTTGGTGGTTTAGCTCTAGAGGACAGGTGTCCAGTGGGGGCAGTTCAATTCGGTCACGCAACTTCAGCCATTGAGAAATGGGGTGAATTAGACCATCAAATACTGGAACCATTTGAAATACAAGGAAGAGAGAGCTTAAAATGTTTCTACAACTTAATTTTTTGTTCCTGCTTTGGAATGTGGATGTAGCATTCCTGTGTTCCATTTAATCAAGTTATGGTTGTTGTTGGACAAACAGAACAGGCACAATGGGTGAGTCAACACCACACTACCCCATGGAGGTATTATCACGACCCCGTGGAGGCATTATCACGGCCGCGTGGAGGCATTATCACGGCCCCATGGAGGTATTATCACGGCCCCGCGGAGGCATTATCACGGCCCCGCGGAGGCATTATCACGGCCCCGCGGAGGCATTATCACGGCCCCGCGGAGGCATTATCACGGCCCCGTGGAGGCATTATCACGGCCCCATGGAGGCATTATCACGGCCCCATGGAGATTCGGTCTTAGACATCGACTTGCCTACGGATGTCAGATCTAGTCTTTCAAAGCACCAAACTGCTCACATGACAACAACCACAATGAATAAACAAAGCATGTTACTAAAATGCCTTTTAGGACCAAAACAAAGAAAACCTTCAGTTGATTTAGGTTTGTTTTTACTGTGTTTTAAAGAATCTGTTCAGAAATGGAATGTTTGTGTGCAAAATGTGTCGCTTTCTTTTTCAGTGTATTTGTTTTTTAGATCAGCCAAATTGGGCGGAGTTTTAGACCTATGGAAGGGGTTTGCCAGCAGAGGGCGTAACACTGCGATTCAAAGCTACTTCCTGGTTTTGTCATGAGGTGCTCTCTGTTTTGATTTTGTGCAATATCCGTATAGGAGTCTACATGTATATTATGTAAATGAACCCTTGGGCCCTAATGCCTGAGGCTATAATGGTTGTCACTGTGGGTTCATGTGTATTGCTGCTGTATTTCTCACCGCTGGCCTTAAGTCTCTCAGACACTGAATATTGTTAAATGTACAGGCTTTTATGGTTTTGCTGTTTTTTGTTTTCATAAGAGTTTTATTAAAGTTATTTTCCATCTAACTGGATTTTCCTTTTGTAATACATTTTTGTGTGTGTGCTTGTTCAATCACTGCAATGCCAGTGTGTCTGTGAATAAGATGTAGTATATTTCCTGAACAACTTTGCAGGGCACAATGATGAGCACAGATTTGGTCCCTGTGCCTGGGATACTGTGATGAATGCAGATTGATTCCAGGCCAAGATATCCTCCATTCTTTCCACTATGGTTGTGTGAGGGAGGGAGGGAGGGAGGCCCACTGCAGGGCCCATCTCTGCTCTGCTGGAGGGGACCAACATGCCTCTTTGCTGATGTCATGTGGTGGTGGTGATGCCGTACATGGTGGAGTAGCCAATGACCCTTATTGCCAGAATATGAATCCTGAATAGAACTTGGTTGTGGGTAAACGGCTAACAGGATTAAATTTGGAGATGGCAGGTAGGTCACGGTGCTATGTAGCTGTTAATACCTGCAAATATCATGATTGATAGGTTGTTGTTTGTCTGCGAGCATTTATGCAATGATTACCATTTTATAATTTCCCCAGCAATCTAGCTTGGGTAATAGTTGTTTACTTCAAGAAGTCTGAATTTAAACGGGGAATTGACCCTTCCTCCCCTATTCAATTTACATCCCACAAGAAGTCTGAATTTAAACGGGGAATTGACCCTTCCTCCCCTATTCAATTTACATCCCACAAGAAGTCTGAATTTAAACGGGGAATTGACCCTTCCTCCCCTATTCAATTTACATCCCACAAGAAGTCTGAATTTAAACGGGGAATTGACCCTTCCTCCCCTATTCAATTTACATCCCACAAGAAGTCTGAATTTAAACGGGGAATTGACCCTTCCTCCCCTATTCAATTTACATCCCACAAGAAGTCTGAATTTAAACGGGGAATTGACCCTTCCTCCCCTATTCAATTTACATCCCACAAGAAGTCTGAATTTAAATCCGGAATTGACCCTTCCTCCCCTATTCAATTTACATCCCACAAGAAGTCTGAATTTAAACAGGGAATTGACCCTTCCTCCCCTATTCAATTTACATCCCACACAACCAGTATTTAGATTGTCCCCTATTCTCTGTCTGCAGTTGAAATAACGTGTCTCTTCTCTTGCTCTTTGTGTTTCCAGTGGCAATGATGACGAAGACCCCAGTTGAACCCATTCGCTCTGTTTGAATCTTCCTCAGTACTGTATTCACCGTCAAAGCACAGCTGTAGGTCACTCTTGACATCAGTGAAGGCCAAACAAGTTGTTGACGGCCCCAAGTCCTGTATAAGACCATTTTCCACATCACACAGATGTCTTCAGAGGGCCTGTCTACCTTTCTCATATGTATCCTTCCCTTGTTCAAAGTTGACAATCAGGTGAATGAATTCATTAGTCCGAGCAGACCGTGTTGATGTCTGGGAATACCAAACCAGGTCAATGACAGCCTTAAACCCTAACATTAGTGACAAGCCAGAGTAGCAGATCCTGGGTGTCTAATAATCACAAGCCATGAGAGGTGTATTTGTGGTGTTTGGCCAGTGACTCCCGCTTGACACCAATTTCCTTTTCAATGTTCACCACCATTGAATGGTAATGTGGTTAGAGCCCTCAATCTTGGTCTCCTGGGTACGTAGGAGGCCTGTGTGATATTGAGGGGTTTCCTGCCTTCTGTAAATCTGTGTGCAATGTGTCTGTTATGGTCTATGATAACCTATAGGGAGGAGGTCAGAGACCTGGCAGTGTGGTGCCTGGACAACAACCTCTTCGCTATTTGTCATCAAGACGAAGGAGCTGATCGTGGACTATAGGAAACCAAGGGGTGAGCACGCCCCCATCCACATGGGGCTCTAGTGGAGCGGTTTGAGAGCTTAAAGTTCCTTGGTGTCCACATCACTGAGGAACTAACATGGTCCATACACACCCACACAGTTGTGAAGAGGACACAACAGCGCCTCTTCCCCCTCAGGCAGCTGCAAAGAATTGCCATGGGCTCTCAGATCCTCAAAAGGTTCTACAGCTGCACCATTTAAAGCATCTTCACAGGCTGCATCACCGCTTGGTACTGCAAGGCATCCGACCGCCAGACACTACAGAGGGTGGTGAGTATGGCCCAGTATGTCACTGGGGCCGAGCTCCCTGCCATCCAAGACCTCAATACCAGGCAGTCAGAGGAAGGTCCAAACAATTGTCGAAGACTCCAGCCGCCCAAGCAATAGACTGTTCTCTCTGCTACCGCACGGCATGCGGTGCCAGTGCACCAAGTCTAGAACCAACAGGACCCTGAACATCAAAAAGAAAGGAGGACCAAGGCCCTGAACAGCTTCAAACCCCAAGCTAAATGGCTACCCGGACTACCTGCATGGAGCGTTGCCCGCGTTGCAGGCAAGAATTGTACCACTGAACCACAAATGCAGTTTGGATACCCAAGACTCTCCGCAAAATAAACCCACTTTACATTTGTCTGTATTCGTAACTCCAACATCGAGACTACAAAAATAGCCCTAACTTAAAAGGTACAAGCCTTATTCCAGCTATTATTCTCCCATTCCAAATTAATTAGATTAGCAGTCAAACAATAAAATCAACATTTATAGACTAGGAAACAGATCTTGTGCCTTTTAATAAAAGTAGATTATGTAACGTATTTCTAAAACTTTACTACATCACATTAATCACGCACTGATAATTAGTTTGATGGAAAACCTTAGTCTTTGTACAGAATGATACATTACGTCTAGATTTCCTCTTACTTTTACAGCCGCTCAACCCTTTTTTCTGTCCCAGTCCCGTTCTCTCTGTTTCCTCTTCCTGCTGCTCTGTCCTCCAGCACCGCCATCAAGAACTCATCTCTTATACAGATCTTCTCTTTCTACACTGTCATTTTCCCCTTTATAATACTGGAAATCTCTCCTAGGCCTCGGTCTATTTTTCTCCTTCCATGTGTGTGTTCTCACTTTCTACCACTCTCACAATCTAGGTGTATATATTTCTATGATCTATGTATGTGGTGTTTACCGTTACCTAGTTACAATCTATGTGTATGTATTTCTATGATATATGTATGTGGTGTTTACCGTTACCTAGTTACAATCTATGTGTATGTATTTCTATGATCTATGTATGTGGTGTTTACCGTTACCTAGTTACAATCTATGTGTATGTATTTCTATGATCTATGTATGTGGTGTTTACCGTTACCTAGTTACAATCTATGTGTATGGATTTATATGATTTATCTTCCCTGGAAACGTCATCAAAAGCGTTGCCTATCGATCGGACATTAGATCTCACTTCCACATCTATCAGTTATTACCCAGGGGACATACCACCTGAGTTTAACCAGGGATGTATTTATCCAATCTCACTCCGCTATTTTAAGTTTCCCTCCCACTTTTTTGGATATTATTTATTTCAGTATTGAATAGGTTCAGTTATTCCGTTCGCCTAGGATTACCTTGCCTTCTCACCAAGCCTAATTTATCCTCACCTGTTTTAATATATCTACCGCTACTTTTTATAGTCAGACTACTTCCTATATACAGATAGACTACTTAGGTTCAAACTTTATTTAGGTATGTCTTTTGAATTAATGGCTATCCTATTTGTACAAAACGACAGTCCTATCTAACAAAAGCAAAGCCAGGATCTATTAAGTTTTTTATGGTGCACCTACCACAGGTCATTTCAGACCTGTCACACACAATCCTTGTATATTGGTCATACAGGTAACCCACCACATCTGTTTGGAATAGCGAAGCTACTATTATTGATCAATTCTAAACATTTTTAGAACATCAAATCAAAGATAACTTACACCATTCCTCCCAAATTCCAGAATAAAGACTATTTACCGTCGTCTTGTAGACTGGGAAAAGCAATGCCGGTTCGATTCCGTCACCGTCTATGTTGACCTTAGATAACATATGCCTGATCGTTAAACTCAATTCAGAGGCCAGGTCTTTAAATAACGGGACTAGACCCGCCCGTGCACGGTTTTAGGCGTAACCTTCTGACGACAGAGGCAGGTCTTGGATATCGGCTCAAAGGACCAATTGTTAATGTAATTTCATAATTCCGATACGTTTTCATGAATTGAATTCACTCAGTCTATATTATGAGAATTTGTAAGATTCTTATTTGCATAAAATAGACAGAGACCAGTCTAATCAAAATTAGATAATAGTATTTATTCTCGGAGCGCGCTGCCATGTAACCGCGAACAACAGTTTATATACAAAATATGACGTCATAGGTTATAAAACGTCCTTCCTCCTATCGACCAGGACCAGAACGGGTTCAATAGTTTATTCCAACCCACTAGCTCGCTCACTGCAGACACACACTTATCTAGATTAACTTCTGGAATCTTCACCTTCATCCATCACTATTTAGAAGACAGTTCCAGATAATGGAAAACCCAGAAAAGCACTCTCTGCCTTATCTAAACATCCCAGAGCTAAGTTGAGTCGCTTCAACCATAGGTTAACAACCCTTTTTTCTTATTTAAAAACCAGTCTTCTCCAACCTGGCTGGAATGGTATTTATTTTATTTAATTACCCCCTGTTTCATGCTCTACAATCCCTTCCTTATGAATTCATATTATTAATCAGATATAATAAAACAGAGTATAAGTTTCATTAGTTATAGTTCTATTTAAAATGTAGATATTGTTTAGTCATTATTCATAAAATTCCTAACAGCTGCACATTGACTGGTTATTTTTTTAGACTTTGTTATTCGCGTCACTACTTACATTTAATACATATTTTGTCTTTAACTCTGCATTGTTGGAAAATGACACGCAAGTAAGCATTTCACTGTTAATGGGGAAGCAGGTAGCCTAGTGGTTAGAGCAGGTAGCCTAGTGGTTAGAGCAGGTAGCCTAGTGGTTAGAGCAGGTAGCCTAGTGGTTAGAGCTCTGGGCCAGTAACCGAATGGTTGCTAGATCGAATCCCAGAGCTGATGAGGTAAAATCCTGTCATTCTAACCACTAGGCTACCTGCTCTAACCACTAGGCTACCTGCCATGAACAAGGCAGATAAGCCAATGTAGCCGTCATTGTAAATACAAATTTGTTCTTAACTAACTGACTTGTCTAGTTAAATAAATAACTGTTGTTTATAAAGCATGTGACAAATAGGATTTGACCTGTTACTTGCTTTCATTTGGAATATCTGTCAGAGCTTTGATCTAGTGTTCAAAAATAGCCCTACATTCAATTTGTTGTTGATACATGTGCAAGTTGAGGTATTATAAAATGAAGGGTACAGGAATAGAAGTGCATCCCCCGACCCACCCCTGTCTGTCTCTATGCTGCCGGGGGGCTAGGGTCAGTCTGTTATATCTGGTGTCCTGTGTGAATGCAAGTCTGCTCCCTCTAATTTATTGGGCGGCAGGTAGCCTGGCGGGTAGGAGCTTTGGGCCAGTAACCGGAAGGTTGCTGAAATGAGTCCCTGAGCCGCCAAGGTCAAAATCTGTCGTTCTGACCTTGAGCAAGGCAGTTAACCCCTAACAACAATTGCTCCCCAGGCACGGATGACGTGGATGTCAATTAAGGTAGCTCCCTCACCTTCTTGATTCATAGGAGGTTTGCTAAATGCAGTAGACGCATTTCGGTTGAAAGTAGTCAGTTGTGATTGGGAGTCCCATAGGGCGGCGCACAATTGGTTCGGCTGGGGTATGCCGTCAATGTAAATAATTGACTTGCCTAGTTAAATAAAGGTTCAATAAAATGTATTACAAAATATTGTTATGACTTCCAGGAATGACCAGCAGAGGGAGCCATGGTACTTATTTAGGCCTCTCCCAGTAACGGAATAGACAAGACTAGCTCATTTTTCAGACAGCAATTCACATCATGGCAAATCCAAAATAAATCATACATTGCACATCCATACGCATGTTAAAAACATGCCAACATGTTCACCTGATTAATGCTCTCTTCACTGTGACCTTTTATACCTGGGCATGGCTGACACCTGCGGCTCCAGTCATGGACTAATCAATCAGAAGTCCATTAATCAATGATACCTCGGAAGCCTGCAGTTATGCAGAATAGGAGCTATTGTGCAACCACACTGAACAAAATATAAACGCAAAATGTAATGGGATGGTTTCATGAGCTGAAATAAAAGTTACCAGAAATGTTACATACATACATTTGTTTACGTCCCTGTTAATGAGCATTTCTCCTTTGCCAAGGTAATCCATCCACCTGACAGGTGTGGTATATCAAGAAGCTGATTAAAAAGCACAATCATTACACAGGTGCAACTTGTGCTGGGGGCAATAAAAGGCCACTATGTGCCTTTTTTTTGTCACATAACACAATGCCACAGATGTTTCAAGTTTTCAGGGAGCGTGCCATGGGACCACGCAGCCGTCATACCACTCAGGAAGGAGACGCGTTCTGTCTCCTAGAGATGAACATACTTTGGTGCAAAAAGTGCAAATCAATCCCAGAACAACAGCAAAGGACCTTGTGAACATGAAACAGGTACAAAGTATCTATATCCACAGTAAAACAAATCCTATATCGACAACCTGAAAGGCCGCTCAGCAAGGAAGAAGCCACTGCTCCAAAACCGCCAAAAAAAAGCCAGACTACGGTTTGCAACTTCACACGTTGACAAAGATCATACTTTTTGGAGAAATGTCTTCTGGTCTCATGAAACAAAATAGGACTGTTTGGCCATAATGACCATTGTTATGTTTGGAGGAAAAAGGGGGAGGCTTTCAAGCTGAAGAACACCATCCCAACTGTGATGCATGGGGGTAGCAGCATCATGTTGTGGGGGTGCCTTGCTGCAGGAGGGACTGGTGCACTTCACAATAGAGATGGCATCATGAGGGAGGAAAATTATCTGGATATATTGAAGCAACATCATGACATCAGTGAGGAAGTTAAAGCTTGGTCACAAATGGGTCTTCCAAATGGACAATGACCCCAAGCATACTTCCAAAGTTGTGGCAAAATGGAATCAAAATGGCAACAAAGGCAAGCTATTGGAGTGGCCATCACAAAGCCCTGACCTCAATCCTATAGAACATTTGTGTGCAGAACTGAAAAACGTGTGCGAGCAAGGAGGCCTACAAAGCTGACTCCGTTACACCAGCTCTGTCAGTAGGAATAGGCCAAAATTCACCCAACTTATTGTGGGAAGCATGTGGAAGACTACTGAAATGTTTGACCCAAGTTAAATCATTTTAAAGGTAATGCTACCAAATACTAATTGAGTGTGTAAACTTCTGACCCACTGGGAATGTGATTAAAGAAATAACTATATTCTGACGTTTCACATTCTTAAAATAAATTGGTGATCCTCACTGACCTAAGACAAGGTATTTTTACTAGGATTAAATGTCAGGAACTGTGAAAAACTGAGTTTAAATGTATTTGGCTAAGGTGTATATAAACTTCAACTGTACATGTCAGTACATCCAGTCACCCAAGTCAGACTGTTCTTTCTGCTATCGCATGGCAAGCAGTACTGGAGCTCCGGGCCTTGCTGTATCATGTCAGGCACAAAAACTGAACCGTCCCCAACTATACAGGAGTCCTTTCTTTCCCCCACTCTCTCCCTGTGTGCTGCCCTTCTGACAGCTTTATGGGCCTTGCACAGCTGGTTAGCAATCAGCCCTTGATTACTCACCAACTCCCAATCAGCCCCAATAAGGCCAGAGAGCCCGTCGAGACCTGGCACGTCCAACAGATGGAGCCATCGTCTCATGATGTATACTCCGTCTGTCACCAGGCCTTGACGAGTCTCCCCCTGGTGGCTGACCTGCTGTATTCCACACTACATGTACAAATGACCTCATCTAACCTGTACCCCCGAACACTGATTCGGTACTGGTACCCCCTGTATATAGCCTCGTTGTTGTTATTTTATTGTATTACTTTTTTATTCTTTTTTACTTCAATTTATTTGGTAAATATTTTCTTAACTCTTCTTGAACTGCACTGTTGGTAAAGGGCTTGTAAGTAAGCATATCACCGTATATATCACCGTAAGGTCTACACTTGTTGTATTCGGCGCATGTGACAAATAGTTTGATTTGATACGTACAACAAGTAGATCACGTGGGCAAGCGGTGCTGATGTCAACATTGTGAACAGTGCATCATGGTGGGGTTATGGTATGGGCAGGCATAAACTACGGATAACTAAAACAATTGCACAATGGCAATTTGAATGCACAGAAATACCATGACGAGATCCTGAGGCCCATTGCCATGCCTTTTATCCGCCGCCATCACCTCATGTTTCAGCAAGGATCTGTACACAATTCCTGGGAGATGAAAATGTCCCAGTTCTTCCATGGCCTGCATAATCACCAGACATGTTACCCAATGAGCTGCTTGGACGGCTCTGGATCGACATGTACAACAGCGTGTTTCAGTTTCTGTCGATATCCAGCAACTTCAGAAAGCCATTGGAGAGGCAAAGAAATGCGGTCCTAATAAATGGACATTTTGGATATACTGTATATGGACGGAATGAATCAAACAAAAGGACCATTTGTGATGTTTCTGGGACATTTTGGATATACTGTATATGGACGGAATGAATCAAACAAAAGGACCACTTGTGATGTTTATGGGACATATTGGAGTGCAAACAGAAGACGCTCGTCAAAGGTAAGGCATGATTTATATTTTTATTTCTGCGTTTTGTGTCGCGCCTGCAGGGTTGAAATATGCTTTCTCTCTTTGTTTACTATGGTGCTATCCTCAGATAATAGCATTGTTTGCTTTCGCCGAAAAGCATTTTTGAAATCTGACATGTTGGCTGGATTCACAACACGTGTAGCTTTAATTTGGTATCTTACATGTGTGATTTCATGAAAGTTTGATTTTTATATGAATTTATTTGAATTTGGCGCTCTGCATTTTCTCTGGCTTTTGGCCAAGTGGGACGCTACCGTCCCAGTGAGGTTTTTAACCTCATTGAGCATTCTGCACTGTGCTCTTAGTCATCTTTGCAGGACGCCTACTCCAAGGGAGAGTAGCAACAGTGTTGAATTTTCTTCATTTATAGACCATTTGTCTTACCATGGACTGATGAACATCAAGGCTTTTAGAGGTACTTTTGTAACCCTTTCCAGCTTTATGCAAGGCAACAATTCTTAATCTTAGGTCTTCTGAGATCTCTTTTGTTCAAGACATGGTTCACATCAGGCAAGGCTTCTTGTGAATAGCAAACTCAAATTTTGTAGATTTTTTATAGATCAAGGCAGCTCTAACCATCATCTCCAATTTTGTCTCATTGATTGGACTCCAGGTTAGCTGACTCCTGACTCCAATTAGCTTTTGGAGAAGTCATTAGCCTAGGGGTTCACATACTTTTTCCAACCTACACTGTGAATGTTTAAATTATGTATTCAATATAGACAACCAAAATAAAATAATTTGTGTCTTATTAGTTCAAGCACACTATGTTTGTCTATTGTTGTAACTTAGATGAAGATCAGATCAAATTTGATGACCAATTTATGCAGAAATCCAGGTAATTCCAAAGGGTTCACATACTTTTTCTTTCCACTGTGTAATTTAACCACTGATTTTATATAACATGGACTGCATTGCTTAATCATATCTTTCCATAAATGTTCCTATGGTTAGATGCTCCCAGATCTACGATAAATAGAATACATTATACAGTAATATTGGGGTGTGCTTTAAATGGAGAGGATTTCTGGTTAAATAAATCTGTTCTGTCACTAAGTACTGCTGGTAAGAGATACACAACCACCATCTAGTGGTTCTGCTGCAGTGACTCACTTCTCAGCCTGCTTATGGAATCCCACCCATCCCACTGGGCTCTAGGTCCACTCGGTCTCTGGGTACAGGACACTCCAAAAGGATGTGTCATAGTGTGAGTGTGTATTGTGTGACATAAACAGTGAATCTTTTAAACTAAGAACTCAGTCTGGGTCTCAACTTACTGTTGACAGTTAGAATAGTAGAATACACAAGGTGCCATTTGATTGTGCATCAGCAGTTTTTCTCTTGTTATATCCAGTCACTGACAGTCACTCAATTAGCCCATGTCAGCTAACATTTTTTAGATTGGTAAGTTAGTCTAGCCAGCTATCTAAATGTATCTAATCATGGTTGAATTATCGACCGGCTTCGAAAGGCAAGTGCCCAGGGGCCCTGACTTCTAGGGGGGCCCCATTGATTTTGTTAGTCACTCTCACTCAGATATCATATTAACATGGCAAAAGTCATGCAAAATGTGTAGAATTTCAGGAAATTAGCTTAAAAACTGCAAAAGATGTATCTCGACTCTATGACAAGTAATGCAGAATTGCAGGAAATTGCCTGTAAAACTGCAAATGTTTCTCTCCGCCGCATGGAAAAATGTGTAGATTTACATCAAACTTGCTTTATAACTGCAACATTTTATCTTCACAGTAAAGATGGGGACTAATAAAATGTTTTACCCTCGAGGTGGGGGGCCTCCAAACCAAATCTCACTTCGGCCCCCAAGAAGCTAGGGCCGGCCCTGTATGTAGGCTCATTGAGGTTCATTTAGAAACCTCAAAGTAAGACCTTTTTTCTACTGTTTTCATTGTAGGCTGCCATGGATTGTAGCACTTCTGTTAAATAAAACTAACTATAGACCACTAAAGCACAATGTAATCTGAGTTATCACTTATTGTAGTTTGATCAAAACTTTAGTGACAATTTACACTTTTTTTCAATTTGTAATTTAATAATTTGTATGTCTAAAGATAATGATTAAATAATTCCACTCTGAAGCCATATAATTGTATGAAATGTATTAGAATCCTACATTTATAATCTGATGTGTGTAGTTTTAGTCAGAATTAGAACAAGGACCTTTTGTTTCTTTTTAGAATGTAAGCAGAGTGCAAGTGTGAAACAAATGATAAGAGGAGCTATCGACAGACAAGCTGGACTACTGTGTTCCTTACAGGACATTCTGTCTCCACCCGTGGAGGGGAGAAACTGTTAGGCTTGCAGAAAATGATGAAACATGTTGCAGATGAAACAATGTATCTGTATAGTGGAAAAACACAGACTGTCTGAGCAGGGCGTAGTTGAAGATTTGAACTTGTATGTATGTGCGTAGGATATCTGCTGTTTGTGTGAAGGTATGTGCGTAAGGAGCCGGTATAAAATGGATGTTTTTGTACAATGGACTTGAACGTTCTCGTGAATAAACACTTTGATTTTTGTAGGCTGGGACTCTTGTCTGCTTCATTCAACCAGCATCTTACAAACTCTGGGTTGCAGACTGAGTAGATTAATTGAAGTTTATGAACATTGATAACAAAATTCACACAACAGTAATTTCACCACTGACTGTTGTTTTGGACCATCTCCATTTATAGCTAGTAGATTGTGACGGGCTAATATGATGCTCCATTAGCCGTTACAGGCAATGGCGACCCGTCATTTTGAGCCCCACATTTTTATGGGGGGGGGGGGGCTTTCCTGTTTTGCATGTTATTTTGGCATTAATACGTGTCACATATCAGTTTGCAAACAATGTAAAAAAAATATATATGAATCATTGAGTTAATAAAGCAACATACAAACATGGTCTCTTTTTTGTTTTCTTGAGTAAGGGAGCTCCAAAATGCAGGTGTTTCAGCCTAGCTCAGTGTTTTCTGTAGTGGTGGGACAAGCCAGCAGATTGTGTTATTGTGTTTTGGAAGGTGTTTTCTGTTTTTCTGTTTTGTAATGTTTCAAAGGTCTATTGTTATAGTCTATTGTTACGTATGCTCATGTCTAGCTGGTTAATGTATGTAATGTAAGGTTGGGTTAAATTAACAGAATGTCAGACCAGTCTGACATGCAGCTAGCTATGTCATATTTTACATTCAAATGAAGTCTCGGAAAGGTGTGTGTTAGTGTGTAAATCAAATCAAATTGTATTTGTCACATACACATGGTTATGCAACGGCTGTCATGGGTGGAGGAAGGTGAGGACCAAAGCGCAGCGTGGTAAGTGTTCATGATTATTTAATAGAACAGAACACTGAATGACAAAAACAACAAGAGAACAAAATGAAACCGAAACAGTCCTGTCTGGTGCAGACACAAAACAGAAAACAACTACCCACACCCAGAGAGGGAAAACAGGCTGCCTAAGTATGGTTCTCAATCAGAGACAACGATAACCAGCTGCCTCTGATTGGGAAACATACCAGGCCAAACACAGAAATATAAAACATAGAATGCCCACCCCAACTCACGCCCTGACCAAACTAAAACAGAGACATAAAAAAGGAAATAAGGTCAGGACGTGACAGGTTAGCAGATGTTAATGCGAGTGTAGCGAAATGCTTGTGCTTCTAGTTCCGATAATGCAGTAATATCCAACGAGTAATCTAAAGTAACAATTTCACAACAACTACCTTATACACACAAGTGTAAAGGAATGAATAAGAATATGTACATACAAATATATATGAATGAGTGATGGTATAGAACGGCATAGGCAAGATGCAGTGGATGGTATAGAGTACAGGATATACATATGAGATGAGTAATGTAAGGTATGTAAACATTATATTAAGTGGCATTGTTTAAAGTGGCTAGTGATACATTTATTACATCAATTTTCCCATTATTAAAGTGGCTGGAGTTGAGTCTGTTGTATGTCGGCAGCAGCCACTCAATGTTAGTGATTGCTGCTTATCAGTCTGATGGCCTTGAGATAGA
Organism: Oncorhynchus mykiss; assembly: GCF_057628025.1. Lineage (NCBI taxonomy): Eukaryota > Metazoa > Chordata > Actinopteri > Salmoniformes > Salmonidae > Oncorhynchus > Oncorhynchus mykiss. The sequence goes on from NC_143048.1 coordinate 32,661,905, forward strand.
AGCTGTTTTTCAGTCTCTCGGTCCCTGCTTTGATGCACCTGTACTGACCTCGCCTTCTGGATGATAGTGGAGTGAACAGGCAGTGGCTCGGGTGGTTGTTGTCCTTGATGATCTTTATGGCCTTCCTGTGACATCGGGTGGTGTAGGTGTCCTGGAGGGCAGGTAGTTTGCCCCCGGTGATGCGTTGTGCAGACCTCACTACCCTCTGGAGAGCCTTACGGTTGTGGGCGGAGCAGTTGCCGTACCAGGCGGTGATACAGCCCGACAGGATGCTCTCGATTGTGCATCTGTAGAAGTTTGTGAGTGCTTTTGGTGACAAGCCAAATTTCTTCAGCCTCCTGAGGTTGAAGAGGCACTGCTGCGCCTTCTTCACCACGCTGTCTGTGTGGGTGGACCATTTCAGTTTGTCCGTGATGTGTAAGCCGAGGAACTTACATTTCTACCCTTTCCACTACTGTCCCATCGATGTGGATAGGGGGGGTGCTCCCTCTTCTGTTTCCTGAAGTCCACGATCATCTCCTTTGTTTTGTTGAGGATGAGGTTATTTTTCCTGACACCACACTCCGAGGGCCCTCACCTCCTCCCTGTAGGCCGTCTCATCGACACTGTAGTGTCGTCTGCAAACTTGATGATTGAGTTGGAGGCGTGCATGGCCATGCAGTCATGGGTGAACAGGGAGTACAGGAGAGGGCTGAGAACGCACCCTTGTGGGGCCCCAGTGTTGAGGATCAGCGGGGTGGAGATGTTGTTACTTACCCTCACCACCTGAGGGCGGCCCGTCAGGAAGTCCAGGACCCAGTTGCACAGGGTGGGGTCGAGACCCAGGGTCTCGAGCTTGATGACGAGTTTGGAGGGTACTATGGTGTTAAATGCTGAGCTGTAATCGATGAACAGCATTCTCACATAGGCATTCCTATTGTCCAGATGGGTGCAGTGTGATTGTGTCCTATTGGGGCGGTAAGCAAATTGGAGTGGGTCTAGTGTGTCAGGTAGGGTGGAGGTGATATGGTCCTTGACTAGTCTCTCAAAGCACTTCATGATGACGGAAGTGAGTGCTACGGGGCGGTAGTCGTTTAGCTCAGTTACCTTAGCTTTCTTTGGAACAGGAACAATGGTGGCCCTCTTGAAGCATGTGGGAACAACAGACTGGGATAAGGATTGATTGAATATGTCCGTCAACACACCAGCCAGCTGATCTGCGCATGCTCTGAGGACGCGGCTGGGGATGCCATCTGGGCCTGCAGCCTGGCGGAGGTAGACACGTTTAAATGTTTTATTCATGTCGGCTGCAGTACAGGAGAGCCCGCAGGTTTTGGTAGCGGGCCGTGTCAGTGGCACTGTATTGTCCTCAAAGCGAGCAAAGAAGTTGTTTAGTCTGTCTGGGAGCAAGACATCCTGATCCGCAACGGGGCTGGTTTTCCTTTTGTAGTCCGTGATTGACTGTAGACTCTGCCACATACCTCTCGTGTCTGAGCCGTTGAATTGCGACTCTACTCTGTCTCTATACTGACGCTTAGCTTGTTTGATTGCCTTGCGGAGGGAATAGCTACACTGTTTGTATTCGGTCATATTTCCGGTCACCTTGCTGTCTAGTTCTGACCTTAGTTCCTTTGTTATGTCTTTGTTTTAGTATGGTCAGGGAGTGAGTTGGGTGGGTTGTCTATGTTCCGTTTTCTATTTTGTGTTTTGCGTTTGGCCTGGTATGGTTCTCAATCAGAGGTAGCCTTTTCCCACTTGTGTTTCGTGGGTGTTTATTTTCTGTGTCTGTGTGTTCCACACGGAACTGTTTCGGTTGGTTATTTCACGTGTCGTTTATTGTTTTGTTTCAGTGTTCGATTGTTTTAATAAAGAGCATGAACACGTACCACGCTGCGCATTGGTCCTCTGATCCTTACTACTCCTCCTCGTCAGGAAGAGAGCCATTACACTTGCCCTGATTAAAAGCAGTGGTTTGCGCTTTCAGTATTGCACGAATGCTGCCATCAATCCACGGTTTCTGGTTCGGGAATGTTTTAATAGACGCTGTGGGTACAACATCGCCGATGCACTTGTTAATAAACCCGCTCACCAAATCAGCGTATTCATCAATGTTGTTGTTTGACGCAGTGCAGAATATATGCCAGTCCACGTGATCAAAGCAATCTTGAAACGTGGAATCCGATTGGTCGGACCAGCGTTGGGCAGACCTGAGCTTGGGAGCTTCCTGTTTTAGTTTCTGTCTATAGGCAGGGAGCAACAAAATGGAGTCGTGGTCAGCTTTTCCGAAAGGAGGGCAGGGGAGGGCCTTATATGCGTCGCAGAACTTAGAATAGCAATGATCTAGGGTTTTGCCAGCCCTGGTTGCGCAATCGATATTCTGATAGAATTTATGGAGCCTTGTTTTCAGATTAGCCTTGTTAAAAACCCCAGCAACAATAAATGCAGCCTCAGGATATGTGGTTTTCAGTTTACATAGAGTAAAATGAAGTTCTTTCAGGGCCTTCAATGTATCTGCTTGGGGGGGAATATACACGACTGTGATTATGATCGAAGAGAATTCTCTTGGTAGATAATGCGGTCGGCATTTGCTTGTGAGGAATTCTAAGCCTGGTGAACAGAAGGACTTGAGTTCCTGTATGTTGTTATGATCACACCACGTCTCATTAATCATAAGGCATACACCCCCGCCCTTCTTCTTACCAGAGAGATGCTTGTTTCTGTCGGCGCGATGCGTGAAGAAACCAGGTGGCTGTACCGACTCAGATAGCGTGTCTCGAGTGAGCCATGTTTCCGTGAAACAAAGAATGTTACAGTCTCGGATGTCTCTCTGGAATGTTACCCTTGCTCTGATTTCGTCTACCTTGTTGTCAAGAGACTGGACATTGGCGAGTAGTATGCTCGGGAGCGGTGCGCCTGTCTATGGAGCCTGACCTGAAGACCCCTCTACGGCATCGTTGTTTTGGGTTGCAGGTGGGATCCGGTCCATTGTCCTGGGTGGTGGGAAAAACAGAGGATCCGCTCCGGGAAAGTCATATTCCTGGTTGGAATGTTGGTGAGTTGACGTTGCTCTTATATCCAATAGTACCTCCCGACTGTATGTAATAAAACCTAAGATTACCTGGGTAACAATGTAAGAAATAACACATAATACCTTTCTGACTGACTCTCTCCTGATGACAGCTCTGGTTCTCCTGATCAGGGCCATTTTAATACCTTTCTGACTGACTCTCTCCTGATCAGGGCCATTTTAATACCTTTCTGACTGACTCTCTCCTGATGACAGCTCTGGTTCTCCTGATCAGGGCCATTTTAATACCTTTCTGACGAACTCTCTCCTGATGACAGCTCTGGTTCTCCTGATCAGGGCCATTTTAATACCTTTCTGACTGACTCTCTCCTGATGACAGCTCTGGTTTTCCTGATCAGGGCCATTTTAATACCTTTCTGACTGACTCTCTCCTGATGACAGCTCTGGTTCTCCTGATCAGGGCCATTTTAATACCTTTCTGACTGACTCTCTCCTGATGACAGCTCTGGTTTTCCTGATCAGGGCCATTTTAATACCTTTCTGACTGACTCTCTCCTGATGACAGCTCTGGTTCTCCTGATCAGGGCCATTTTAATACCTTTCTGACTGACTCTCTCCTGATGACAGCTCTGGTTCTCCTGATCAGGGCCATTTTAATACCTTTCTGACTGACTCTCTCCTGATGACAGCTCTGGTTCTCCTGATCAGGGCCATTTTAATACCTTTCTGACTGACTCTCTCCTGATGACAGCTCTGGTTTTCCTGATCAGGGCCATTTTAATACCTTTCTGAATGACTCTCTCCTGATGACAGCTCTGGTTCTCCTGATCAGGGCCATTTTAATACCTTTCTGACTGACTCTCTCCTGATGACAGCTCTGGTTTTCCTGATCAGGGCCATTTTAATACCTTTCTGACTGACTCTCTCCTGATGACAGCTCTGGTTCTCCTGATCAGGGCCATTTTAATACCTTTCTGACTGACTCTCTCCTGATGACAGCTCTGGTTCTCCTGATCAGGGCCATTTTAATACCTTTCTGGCTGACTCTCTCCTGATCAGGGCCATTTTAATACCTATCTGACTGACTCTCTCCTGATGACAGCTCTGGTTCTCCTGATCAGGGCCATTTTAATACCTTTCTGACTGACTCTCTCCTGATCAGGGCCATTTTAATACCTTTCTGACTGACTCTCTCCTGATGACAGCTCTGGTTTTCCTGATCAGGGCCATTTTAATACCTTTCTGACTGACTCTCTCCTGATGACAGCTCTGGTTCTCCTGATCAGGGCCATTTTAATACCTTTCTGACTGACTCTCTCCTGATGACAGCTCTGGTTCTCCTGATCAGGGCCATTTTAATACCTTTCTGACTGACTCTCTCCTGATGACAGCTCTGGTTTTCCTGATCAGGGCCATTTTAATACCTTTCTGACTGACTCTCTCCTGATGACAGCTCTGGTTCTCCTGATCAGGGCCATTTTAATACCTTTCTGACTGACTCTCTCCTGATCAGGGCCATTTTAATACCTTTCTGACTGACTCTCTCCTGATGACAGCTCTGGTTCTCCTGATCAGGGCCATTTTAATACCTTTCTGACTGACTCTCTCCTGATCAGGGCCATTTTAATACCTTTCTGACTGACTCTCTCCTGATGACAGCTCTGGTTCTCCTGATCAGGGCCATTTTAATACCTTTCTGACTGACTCTCTCCTGATGACAGCTCTGGTTCTCCTGATCAGGGCCATTTTAATACCTTTCTGACTGACTCTCTCCTGATGACAGCTCTGGTTTTCCTGATCAGGGCCATTTTAATACCTTTCTGACTGACTCTCTCCTGATGACAGCTCTGGTTTTTCTGATCAGGGCCATTTTAATACCTTTCTGACTGACTCTCTCCTGATCAGGGCCATTTTAATACCTTTCTGACTGACTCTCTCCTGATGACAGCTCTGGTTCTCCTGATCAGGGCCATTTTAATACCTTTCTGACTGACTCTCTCCTGATGACAGCTCTGGTTCTCCTGATCAGGGCCATTTTAATACCTTTCTGACTGACTCTCTCCTGATGACAGCTCTGGTTCTCCTGATCAGGGCCATTTTAATACCTTTCTGACTGACTCTCTCCTGATCAGGGCCATTTTAATACCTTTCTGACTGACTCTCTCCTGATGACAGCTCTGGTTCTCCTGATCAGGGCCATTTTAATACCTTTCTGACTGACTCTCTCCTGATCAGGGCCATTTTAATACCTTTCTGACTGACTCTCTCCTGATGACAGCTCTGGTTCTCCTGATCAGGGCCATTTTAATACCTTTCTGACTGACTCTCTCCTGATGACAGCTCTGGTTCTCCTGATCAGGGCCATTTTAATACCTTTCTGACTGACTCTCTCCTGATCAGGGCCATTTTAATACCTTTCTGACTGACTCTCTCCTGATGACAGCTCTGGTTCTCCTGATCAGGGCCATTTTAATACCTTTCTGACTGACTCTCTCCTGATGACAGCTCTGGTTCTGCTGATCAGGGCCATTTTAATACCTTTCTGACTGACTCTCTCCTGATGACAGCTCTGGTTCTCCTGATCAGGGCCCTTTTAATACCTTTCTGACTGACTCTCTCCTGATGACAGCTCTGGTTCTCCTGATCAGGGCCATTTTAATACCTTTCTGACTGACTCTCTCCTGATGACAGCTCTGGTTCTCCTGATCAGGGCCATTTTAATACCTTTCTGACTGACTCTCTCCTGATCAGGGCCATTTTAATACCTTTCTGACTGACTCTCTCCTGATGACAGCTCTGGTTCTCCTGATCAGGGCCATTTTAATACCTTTCTGACTGACTCTCTCCTGATCAGGGCCATTTTAATACCTTTCTGACTGACTCTCTCCTGATGACAGCTCTGGTTCTCCTGATCAGGGCCATTTTAATACCTTTCTGACTGACTCTCTCCTGATCAGGGCCATTTTAATACCTTTCTGACTGACTCTCTCCTGATGACAGCTCTGGTTCTCCTGATCAGGGCCATTTTAATACCTTTCTGACTGACTCTCTCCTGATCAGGGCCATTTTAATACCTTTCTGACTGACTCTCTCCTGATGACAGCTCTGGTTCTCCTGATCAGGGCCATTTTAATACCTTTCTGACTGACTCTCTCCTGATGACAGCTCTGGTTCTCCTGATCAGGGCCATTTTAATACCTTTCTGACTGACTCTCTCCTGATCAGGGCCATTTTAATACCTTTCTGACTGACTCTCTCCTGATGACAGCTCTGGTTTTCCTGATCAGGGCCATTTTAATACCTTTCTGACTGACTCTCTCCTGATGACAGCTCTGGTTTTCCTGATCAGGGCCATTTTAATACCTTTCTGACTGACTCTCTCCTGATGACAGCTCTGGTTTTCCTGATCAGGGCCATTTTAATACCTTTCTGACTGACTCTCTCCTGATGACAGCTCTGGTTTTCCTGATCAGGGCCATTTTAATACCTCCAATAGGATATTTTTGCTGTGACTATCTCTCTCATCACAGGAAAGATAGTGTACAATGCTAAGTTTGTAGAGTTCCTGACCCCTCATGATGTCAGTGTGTTCTATAGCTTCACCACACCCTAGCACCTGCCCTCCTGGAGTATGAGCACTGGAACAGGTACCTATGACCCTTCTACTCATGCAGACGTATCTCTTCCCTTCTACGCACTCAGCGATACAAGCTGTACAGTAAATCAATTCAAATGTATTTATAAAGCCCTTCTTACATCAGCTGATGTCACAAAGTGCTGTACAGAAACCCAGCCTAAAACCCCAAACAGCAAGCAATACAGGTGTAGAAGCACAGTGGCTAGGACAAACTCCCTAGAAAGGCAAAAACCTAGGAAGAAACCTAGAGAGGAACCAGGCTATGACGGGTGGTCAGTCCTCTTCTGGCTGTGCCGGGTGGAGATTATAACAGAACATGGTCAAGATGTTCAAATGTTCATAAATGACCAGCAAGGTTAAATAATAATAATCAGTGGTTGCCGAGGGTGCAACAGGTCAGAACCTCAGGAGTAAATGTCAGTTGGCTTTTCATAGCCGATGATTCAGAGTATTTCTACCGCTCCTGCTGTCTCTAGAGAGTTGAAAACAGCAGGTCTGGGACAGGTAGCACGTCCAGTGAACAGGTAAGGGTTCCATAGCCGCAGGCATAACAGTTGAAACTGGAGCAGCAGCACGGCCAGGTGGACAGCAAGGAGTCATCAGGCCAGGTAGTCCTGAGGCATAGACACATGCATATGCATGAGGAAGCACATCTACACTCATATCCTGTGGATATTGATGAGCAGCAGGTAGGCTGTTGGAAATAGACTCAACTGGATTCTTCTGGCTGCTTAGATATATATTCATCCTCTCTCTCACTCTCTCACGGAATCGTCTCCTACAGAGTGCATGCAGGTGAAATCCTTCTTCTGCTGCGAGGTCGAGATGGGAGATAGAGCAGGAAACTAGCGATCATAGTTCTAACAGTCTGACTCAGAGGAGTGAGAAGGGGGAATTAGAGTGGTCGGGAGAGTTGACGGATGTGAAGGGGGATGAGGGAGTCAGTTTTGTTATTTTATCCCCACCTACTGGTCAGGGACTGAAGCGATCTGTATGCTGTAAAGAAGCAATTTAGTCTTGTACAGGGGGAGGTAGCATTGGTGTGTGTATATATATACAGTGCCTTTGGAAAGTATTCAGACCCCTTGACTTTTTCCACATTTTGTTATGTTACAGCCTTCTAAAATGGATACACACAAGACCCCATAATGACAAGCGAAAACAGGGTTCTGCACCTTTCATAAAAATAAAAAACAGAAATACCTTATTTACATAAGTATTCAGACCCTTTGCTATGAGACTGGAAATTGAGCTCCAGTGCATCCTGTTTTCATTGATCATCCTTGAGATGTTTCTACAACTTGATTGGAGTCCAAATGTGGTAAATTAAATGTATTGGACATGACTTGGAAGGGCACACACCTGTCTATATAAGGTCCAACAGTTGACAGTGCATGTCAGAGCAAGGAGTAAGGAATTGTCCATAAACCTCCAAGACAGGATTGTATTGAGGCACAGATCTGGGGAAGGGTATCAAAACATTTCTGAAGCATTGAAGGTTCCGAAGAACACAGTGGCCTTCATCATTCTTAAATGGAAGAAGTTTGGAACCACCAAGACTCTTCCTATAGCTGGACGCTTGGCCAAACTGAGCAATCGGGGGAGAAGGGCCTTGGTCAGGGAGGTGACCAAGAACCCGATGGTCACTCTGACAGAGCTCTAGAGTTCCTCTGTGGAGATGGGATAACCTTCCAGAGGGACAACCATCTTCGCAGCACTCCACCAATCATGTCTTTATGGAGTGAAGACGGCCACTCCTCAGTAAAAGGCACATGACAGCCCGCTTGGAGTTTGCCAAAAGGCACCTAAAGACTCTCAGACCATGAGAAACAAGATTCTCTGGTCTGATGAAACCAAGATAGAACTCTTTAGCCTGAATGCCAAATGTCACGTATGGAGGAAACCGGGCTCCATCCCTAAGGTGAAGCATGGCGGTGATGTGGGGATGTTTTTCAGGGACTGGGAGACTAGTCAGGATCGAGGCAAAGATGAGCGGAGTAAAGTACAGAGAGGTCCTTAATGAAAACCTCCTCCTCGAGCGCTCAGGATCTCAGACTGTGGCGATGGTTCACCTTCCAACAGGACAATGACCCTAAGCACACAGCCAAGACAATGCAGCAGTAGCTTTGGGACAAGTCTCTGAATGTCCTTGAGTGGCCCAGCCAGAGCCCGGACTTGAACCCGGGCTTGAACATCTCTGGAGAGACCTGAAAATAGCTGTGCAGCAATGCTCCCCATCTAACCTGACAGAGCTTGAGAGGATCTGCAGAGAAGAATAAGAGAAACTCCACAAATACAGGTGTGCCAAGCTTGTAGCGTCATACCCAAGAAGACTCGAGGCTGTAATCACTGCCAAAGGTGCTTCAACAAAGTACTGAGTAAAGGGTCTGAATACTTGTGTAAATGTGATATTTCAGTTTATTTTTTATAAATTAGAAAACATTTCTAAAAACATATTTTTCCCTTGTCATTATGCGGTATTGTGTGTAGATTGATGAGAATATATATATATATATATATATATATATCTAATCCATTTCAGAATAAGGCTGTAACCTAACAAAATGTGAAAAAAGTCAAGGGGTCTGAATACTTTCCGAAGGCACTGCATGTATGTGTGATTTATTGTTCTGGCTGAGGAACAGTCCTGCTGCCTGCTACTGGCTGAGAGGGTATACTCCGGCTATGATGGTAAGACACATACAGACCCTCTCTGTGATCTCTGTGTCTCTCTCAGCACTGTCGTATTGCAGTGAGTCTCATACACATACTAGAATACACATACATTCCATCCTAATGCCCATTCACACCCTAACACACACACACTGTCACGCCCTGACCTTAGAGAGCCTTTTTATGTCTCTATTTGGTTTGGTCAGGGTGTGATTTGGGGTGGGCATTCTATGTTTTGTTTTCTATGATTTTGTGTTTCTATGTTTTGGCCGGGTATGGTTCTCAATCGGGGACAGCTGTCTATCGTTGTCTCTGATTGGGAACCATACTTAGGTAGCCCTTTTTCCCTCCTTCCATTGTGGGTAGTGGCACTTAGCCCTGTAAGCTTCACGGTTGTTTTTCATTTCTTGTTTTGTTGGCGACATTTTAAATAAAAAGAGAAATGTACGCTCACCACGCTGCACTTTGGTCCACTTCTTCCAACGACACCTGTGACAGAACTACCCACCACAAACGGACCAAGCAGCGTGGTCAGGAGGAGAGGACATGACGGAAACCTGAGAGGCAGCCCCAAAATATTTTTTGGGGGGGTGCAGATGACGTGGGCGTCGGTGCTGAGGGATGAGTCCGAGACCAAGGAGGAATTCTTGGACCGTTTGAGCGTGGAGAGGTTGGCAGTGGAGAGGTCTCTCCAGAGATGTTCAAGCCCGGGTTCAAGTCCGGGCTCTGGCTGGGCCACTCAAGGACATTCAGAGACTTGTCCCAAAGCTACTGCTGCATTGTCTTGGCTGTGTGCTTAGGGTCATTGTCCTGTTGGAAGGTGAACTTTGTTGAACGCCTTTAGCAGCCTTGAGTCTTCTTGGGTATAACAATACAAGCTTGGCACACCTGTATTTGGGGAGTTTCTCTCAGTGCCTTAGACTGCTGCGCCACTCGGGAGGCCAGTTCTCTTGGCATGTAAATAAGAGTTGAAAAGAAATCGACCCAACACTTTTATGTAGCCAAAAACATACAGGGGTAGAAAGCATCGAATTACACACTCCTATACCCTGTCTGTCTCTCTAACAGTTCTGCAGTACGTGGAACAGCTTTTTGACCACTCAAACCGGTTCTGTGCGCGGAATAGCGAGTATGTCATCATAGATACCAGCTGGTCCAGCTTCGTCAACCCCTGGAGCCTTTGACATCGGCAGGCACAAAGTCTGCAAATGAGTCACACACACACACAAACTATAGGTAGTGACACATGAAAACTATATCAGGCCAGTGAGACATCACTGGAGTGTCAGTTATGCACCAGTGTTTTGAAATGTAATTTGACATTGTGTCTATGATGTTTCAGGGGTCCGGTAAATGAAGACGTGTTTGCAGTACCTATCGTCACAGAGGGGAAGTTAATGGACTCTGACATCCAGGAGATAACTGAGTGGATCCACAGACTGCTGCTGCAGGTCAGCACACAGACACACACAGATACACACACACACACACACACACTTTACAATTCGCATTACTTCTCACATGGCACTATCCTCTGTGTGTTTCTATAACAACACTGTTCCTCCTACAACCGATCCACAACATGGGCTCCATTGGTTACGGTAGCCATGGCAGCAATGGTTTCCACGAGCAGCTGCTGAGTATGGGGTGGCCTAGCGAGACCAACAGGAACGCCCTTGAGAACAGGATTATGGTTGAGAAACCAGGCAAATCCAAGCTGGTGAGTTGATGCCACACTGCATTTCTTCCCTGGTTGTTTTCAGTATTCTAAATCAATGTCTCATAATTTTCTCTGCTTGATCACTTGCTCTGTTTCTCTTCCCCACTCACACCATCTCTATATGTGTGTGTTACAGAAAACAATCCAGGAGATCTGTAAAGGGGTCCACATGTTGAAGAGTCAGAACCAGCAGGTCTACTCTCCCTCCAAACCTGAATACAGGAAAACCACAGACAGTAAGTCGTGTGTGTGTTGGAGAATATTGACGGTTTTGAGCTTGTAAATGCGTGCGTGTGTATATGCACATGTCTGTGTGAGGGTCTTTGCTAACAGATGTGTGTCTCCAGCTGGAGCTTAGCAGCTGAAGAGTCCTGTGATGTTTCTGAAGGACTCAGCAGTGCCCCCTCTGCTGGTCAAGGACATTACTGCTACAGCTGCTGCCAGTGTGGAGTAGGTCACCTATAGTGACCCGACTGTCTACTCCTACCAGCATATCAGCTGTCTGGACAGTGTCTGCAGGTCTCACAAGGTATATACAGTATCTCCATCACACTGCTAAACGTCCCATGGAAAAATTACTCTAAAGCTTGATGTGTGAGCATAACTAATAGTAGTGTCTTCTTCACCCTCTTGTTCTTCAGATCCAGGCCTGTCTGAAGGCCCCTAAGAAGCTTTCCTCTGGTGCCGCCCAGTGTTGGGAGGGAGGGAGGGCCCCTGGCTCTGCCCAGCAAGGCCGAGAGCGTGGTGTCAATCACCAGACATTATAGCTATAGCAGCACCATCGTCCATGTAGGAGACAGGAAACGCCAGACAGAATATAGTGAGCATACACACAGGTTTCATTCTAATTGGCTGTTTCCTGTGATTGACCTCTCCAGAGATTGCTGAGAGTCCCGCCCCTCCACCGCTGCTAGTCAGTGTGGTATCCCCGCCCACCCAGGAGAAGGAGGCCTTTAAAAGGCTGAGGCTGACCAAGCAGGTGTTGTCAGTGCACACACCAGGAGGAGGAAGCCTTTCTTACCCGCTGTAAGGAACTCCGCAACTCCAGAAACTTCCAGAAAGACTGCTCCACGTACCTGCACAGACCGAGAGGTCTGACCAACACCCAGGGTAAGCAAAATGCATAGTTACATACACACAGCATTGTGGAAATTTGGCTTTGGGAACATCTGAGATAGACGATAAGATCCATCTCATAGATATTCTTGACTGACTGTGTTGTGTGTCTTCTCTCCTCAGAAGCCACAGGTAGTGGGGACGTTGCTAAACAGAGCACGGGCAGGCACCGGGGCCTCCCCCGCTGCAGCCAAGATGGGCAGTCGAAATAAGAAATCCAAGAAGCCCAGTGTGAAGTGTCCTGACTCCACTGTAAACCCTGCCATCCCCGGCAGGGCCTGAAACAGACGCCCCTACCACCCCTGCCCAGATCACTTGCCCTGACCCCACTGTCTCCATTGGCTTTGGGGAGGGCCAGAGCAGCCAGGCTCCACCCACTGCTACACCATACCCTGCCCCTATCGTCACCCCCCCTGATCACCCCCCCCTATCATCACCCCCCTTGTGCCCAACTACCTATTCCCTCAGATGGGACAAATGGGACAAATAGGACAGATAGGACAGATTGGTCAAATAGCCGCAGCACCTTCCTTCTTTCCTGACCAGCCCGCCTGCAAGCCCCAACCCACCCACCTTTGCCAGGACAGATGGCCTACACAACCCAACAGGCCTTCCCATGCCAGCCCTCCTTCCCACTGCAGGCTCAGTTTGTCCCCCAGGATTCCTAACCCACGAAAGCCCCGGCCATGGATACCAGAGAGGGGGCAGTGTCCCGCTGCTCCATCCCTTCCTCCACTGGCCGGGAGCCGGCTGCGTCTCCCCCACTGTTTGAGTGTCGCTGCAGCTCTCCCCTGCAGCTCAACCTGCTGCAGCTAGAGGACAGCATGGCACCCCATAGTGGGGCTCCAGGGAGCAGTATAGCAGCAGAGAAGTGTCTGGCAGCTCAGCCTGAGGAGGACCCTACAGCAGGCGAGACACCTGTTATAGAAGAGGAGAGGATGTGTTATAAATTTAAGCAATAAGGCCCGAGGGGGTGTGGTATATGGCCAACATACCACGGCTAAGGGCAGCCATGCGGCGTTTCTGGAAACAGCCAATAGCCATGGTATATTGGCCGTTTATATTGCAAGCTCTGGTTCCGGGTTCAACGGCAGGGGAACGAACGTCCAGTAGTGCCTCTGGCAGCATGAACGGTCAGTGCAAACACAGCAGTCATCCATACCTGTAATTGGCTATTAGCTAATTCAAAAACCCATGTTGGTAACACTATGAAGAATACCTAAGTAGATGAGAAGCACAGTTGTTAATCATTTCTAACAGAGCTATCTCTCTGTGTGAACAGGGACATCCAGAAGGTGTGGAGGGAGGACCAGCAGAGACTGAGACTGATGCAGAAGAGCCAGCCACATTTCTCCTCTGTCCAGCGGAGGGAGCTAGTGAAGGAACAGCCCTGGGTGAGGATGGGGGTTCTGCCCAAGGCCATCAACGTCAAGGTACGTCAAACATCTGGCTTCACACACACACCTCTCACAAACAAACAAATGTACCTCCCACTCAAACACACATGCACACGTACACACACACAGATGTGCCTATGTCGTCATGTGGGTCAATACTGTACTAACCTACACGCATCCTTGAATTTTATCAGGATGTTTGTACTGTGAAGACTTGGCCTCAGCCCCTATTGAGGAGGACTTTCCTGATATGGAGGAAGAGGAGGGGGACTCACAGGAAAAAATGGTCTGCGTGTCAGAAAAGGCCAGGGCCGATTTGTCGTCCCAGTCCGCCCCTGGCAGTCAGACTTGAACAAAACAGGGAAATTCAGACACATACAGTGCATTCAGGAAGTATTCAGACCCCTTTACTTTTTCCATATTTTGTTACGTTATAGCCTTATTCTAAAATAGATTGAATAGTTTTTTTTGTGCCTGGCAAAATCAGTCTGCCTGGCAATTGGCCCAGCGTTGTCCTGGTTAGGGTTTGGCCAGGGTAGGCCGTCATTGTAAATAAGAATTTGTTCTTAACTGACTTGCGTGGTTAAATAAATAAACAAATTAAAACTACCATACCCCTTTAAAAGGTACTTAAATATTTTGTCTTTCCCATTTATCCTCTGAATGGCACACACACTCGAGGCTTAAATCATTCTTTAACCTGTCTCCTCCCCTTTATCTACACTGATTGAAGTGGAATTAACAGGTGACATCAATAAGGGATCATAGCGTTCACCTTGATTCACCTGGTCAGTCTATGTCATGGAAGGAGCAGGTGTTCTTAATGTTTTGGACACTCAGTGTATATTTGTCTCACTGTTACTTTGAGAATCTGATATTTTAGCACAGTCCATTGCTGTTTTGTAGGCACTTTCCCCCTAGTGTTAATTAATCTGGACAGGTAAGGGTTTGTTTTGTTGTGATGGTGATCCATGGGGTTTTTACTCTATTTTACTTGAATGTGGGCTATAATAACATTTTAAGGCTGGAACCTGATGAAGAAGGCCAAAACTCAGATGGTAAGATTGTGTGACTATTGTTCAAAAGCAGCAGGCAATTTCGAATATCGACAGATCGGCTCCTCTGACTCAAATCAGTGTAGTCAATGGGAGGATTATCTGTTTATGAGTGTTGTGCGTGTGAAAACATCAAACAGATCAGGGAAAGCGCACAATAAACTGTCAGAGCGGATGAAGGGCTAGGCTGAGGCGTTCTGTTGTTAGATCAGTGACTGTTCTTCAGAGTCAGACAGTTGATAGGAGAGACGCATCCAAGGATGGAATGGGAGTCCCAGGGGATCCGTATCAACGCCATATGCTCTCATTCACGTTTGAAATCCTCATGCCAACTGACACCGGCCACTAACCTTTAACCCCGGAATTCAAATTCACCGTCACGAACCCTCAGCTGATGCGTTTGGATGCTGAGCAATTGTTATTTTGCCCTTGTCATTCACGGATCGCTAAAACTAATTTTGTAATGTCGTCGTGATTTTAGATGAATGGTGATGGTGCGCCATTAGGATAATGATGGGAAACAGGCCCGGGGTCCCTGTTTTGATGCAAAATATTACTTTATGCACATTTGGGACTATGGGTTTACCAAGCAACAACGGGCTTTGGGAAACTAATGGGGAAAATGGCTCATGATACATTACAAATGTATTTGAATTGGTGTTATAATAAACTATATAATAGTTTTGTTATAGCCTAAGTTCTTTGTTTGTCATTCTTTCGGCCCACACTTATTTAAAAATGTCATTTGACAGGTGCAAAGGTGAACCAAATATATAGGCAGGCTACTGTGTCTGTGTCAGTATCTTTCAACTCCCCGACTTTGTCGCCATTCTGTCAAATGGTAGCATGACAATCCAAAGCTTTGATCAGTGTATCCTCCTCTGCTTCCATGCCCGCTGTTCACACCTCGTCAAATTCGTGGCACAGGTGTGAGAACAGCTTCAAGCCCCCTGCGGCTGCTCAGCGCTAATCCGACTTGTCAGCCATTCCTTCATCAAAAGCTGACAACAGTCTGTAAATCTATTAATGTGGATTTGACAAGAAATTAACATCCGTAATGAATGTATTTTTCAGTAAACGTTTTTCTTTTATGTAAGAAACGCCAAAAGTGCCCGTTGTTGCAAAATCACCCAGCCACCCATCAATGGTTTTTCCAGTGCTGTGATCTTCTTTATTGGTGGCACTCATTAGTGCCCAGTCGGTGTATTGTACTTGTGATTGAAACTTGTCTGTCTAAGCAAATCGATGAGCAAAAGATGTTGAACTTGTGTTCATATTCCACGGTGAGCTATGCATGATAGCCTAGTCTATCTAGCCCATAGGCAGGCCTGTCATGTTCCTATCCGTAGTAGATACGCAGGTAACCCGATTGCGGTTTCATGGTCAACGGGCCAAGTAGGCTAATGGCTTTGGAAAGCTGCACGCAATTATTATGGTTTAGCGTTAATATTCAATAGGAGGCATTGGAAATGGAAGCGCGCAGCACTTTGTAGGCTACTTTGGGCACACGTGATTTCAAGTCGAGATTTGGGTATATGGTGATTAGAATCGTACATAAATGTGCCTTTTAAAATTATGTCAAGGAACTGTAGTGGTGGTGCCGGTTTATACAACCGACCGTGGACAGGATCTAACGTTGCTCTGTAGAATATGGCAACCATTGTACCTGACGTGTTACCAGTGACACTTGGTGTGGCAGGGACATCAGAGGTGCGACTTTAACCAGGTATTGGCGTTGCTTTCCACTGCACTAGCGGAACCTTTCATGTGAGCACAGGACGCGAAGCGCGCCTTTGTACTCTAGGAGAGGACGCCTGTGGGGGAGAGGACGCCTGTGGGGGAGAGATTTAGAAATTGAACGTGGCTGAACTGGACGCGACACAGACCTTATAATTTATTCGACTGAAATGAGATGATTATGGAATCGCTCGATCATGTTTTATTACATGTTCTAAATGACAGGCCTATCACAAATGTATCTTTCAATATTGACTTCTGCATTATTTATGGACTGTTTCCATGTGCTTTAAAAAATAATGAATGAATAAAATGCCTCGAACACAGGATTTTGATTATGGGAGTGTGGCACTGGCCTCTTTTCATAGGCTTATCATTTTGATTCACTGCGTTTTTAGCAATTGGATAATAACCTGACTAGCAAGAGGCCTGTAAGTGTTGTTAGTTTATGTTTCAGGCTGCAGTTCCTCTTAATTGCTTTTATGTTTGTCAATTGGGCGATTCAATTACCATGTGATATTAGGTACTCTACCAATTGTTTAAAATGTTGTGCAAACAGACGTCAAGTCATTCTAGCCTGAAATTCCTTTTAACTGGTTTACTTTGAGTTGTTCTGTAAGATGGTGTAAACAAAAACAAGCACAATTTATACACGAAGATAGTCATTTTCATTAAATTATTTTATTAATCACATTGACATTTTTTGGGACAAAACATTCTACACATTGTTACAGCGTCAAGTGGTTGGGGGGAAATATAAGCGTTTCTCTTGAAGGTTAAATGGCGAAAAAACTATAGGCTACACGCCCAATGGCCTTTTTTCTTCACTGGAAAAAAAAGATTTATAGCCTATTTAAGTCATTGCCGAAGTATTTCGGTCTCTAAAAGAGCTTTTATTATGCAAATCCTCTATACATAATGAGATATTTACAAAAACAAATATGAGCAGTTCTCAATTGCGTAATAGCAGGAAGTGAATTTCCGGCGATATGCGCTTTCCAGGTAACAGACGATGTCACAGCCTGGGGCCAGGTAGACTCCAAACTATTCTATTAAATCCCAAAGGCAGACAGTTGACCAGTACGGGCCACTACCAGGGCCTCCACATTGATTTGGAGTAGGTGATGGTGGGCATGTTCTGGGCTTCTTGGTTCTCCAGTGCGTCGGTAGCGCGCTGGTTGTGCTCGCTGTCTGTCTCGTACAGGTCAGAGCACAGGTCCTCACTGGAGGTGTTGGAGGCGGCGGGGGAGAGGGCCGAGGAAGAGCCGCTGGCTATACTTCTGCATCCAGGTGAGGCTAGGGCCACGCTCACTGCCTCGCCGGCTGACCAAGTGCTGCCGTTGTTGCTGGAAGTGTCCGATATTATATCCATAACCATGTCCTGGAAGTGGTCCTCGTTCAAGGGCATACACTCCAGCAGGTGGTTCAGTAGCTCGGCTGCCACCGTCGCGTCTATCCCGGGACAGTTGGACACAAACATATGGACCTCATGCATGCACTGGATGTAGCCTGCTGCAAACCTCTCGCTGGCCTCCCGGTTCATGATGTCAGTCTCTGAGGAAGATATTAAATTAGACCTACTGAAATTCAATTGCACTCCCACAGTGGGCGTTATGTTAAGCCGCACCTGATATGGGCCTAAATGTACTTTGATGAGTGGAGGAAAGGGTCAATGGTCTGGTCTGTACCATTGCTCACTGCTTACCTTGGGGACGATCCTTGAGAATGTGCTCCACTTTTTTCACCGTCATCTCCAGAACCTCTGCATTCTCCACCTTTGACTGAAGCCGAGGGGAGACGAAGTGAAAAATATTAGATTTAATTCGCTTCTATTGTATGACCGGTATTATTGCAGAGGCTACGCTCAAGCCAATAAGCGCAGCCGCGCCAGGTGAGTCTATAGCGGGGTAGGTGCGCCAAACTCACGTCGGTGTCAGCGAGCAAGGTCCGAAGCTCCTGCAAACTCTCATTGATACGAGCACGCCTCTTCTTCTCCACCAAAGGTTTTCTAGCCTGTAACAATGACACACAGGCCAGTTAGTACGTTGTACCAATGTAATAACTGCATTACTAGGGTAGGCTACTCTATAGAATGAGATCAGCGACACAACAACCACAGATGCCCCTTACCTTTCTATCCCCTTTATTAATCCCGTAGTAGTCATCCTCATCCATGCCAAATCCGTTCTTGATGTGCAGAGCCGAGGGGGCCATGTTGGTTTTGAGCCCGAGTCGTGCAGTCAGTCTGAGATCCCAGTTTGTATTCCACTGCTATTTTCCCGATCCGTGAAAGAGAGCAGCTGGCAAACGGAACCGGTCAGAGAGAATTTATACACGACAGGCGAGACGCCCTATGATTATTGTACAATCTTCGCGAGACGTACTGCTGGCACTATAGAACTGTTGTAGGTATTTATAAGGACTCATTTGCATATGAATGTGTGGTTTGTCTGCACTCTAGCCAGGGGACAACAGAGCACACACCGCGAGAGCCAATCAAAGCCCTCTCCTTTGTCTTCCGCCAGCCCTTTCTGCGCGGTGAGAATCAGTAGTGGTCACAAGTAATCTTTTGGGTTTGCGTATCTGGCGACAGTGTTTTTTGTTGTTGTTGATCAACCGTAGGCTATTCACTTAGGCTACTGTTTAAGAAATAATGACAATTTTGGAGAAAAAAAGTAGCCTACAAGTGCATTGCATGGTAATAACAACGTATGTAACTTATAACATGTTTATTAGACAGCTATTGGCATCTTCCATCTTGTTATCTGTTTGTGTCCTCCATAACTGCACATTATAGCCTACATTCTGTGAAAGGAAATAGGATGGGGTGCAGCCTGCTATCACAAATTATATACCCATTCAGTGGGTCATCAAAGCTCCAATGTGTCCAATGTATTTCACTAGGTAGACCAATAGGACTATTTATGGCATAACACAGAGAGATATTATGCAGATGTGTCAACAAAAAAAAAATACATTTTAGTGGCGTGGAGTATTTGTAATATATTTTTCATTACAAATCCTGACAATCTGCTGATTATCTCAAGACTCTGTCATTTTTCTCTCTTTATTTTCTTGCCCTACCCAGTACCATTTTTCGTATGTCCCTGTGCAATGCTCAGAAGATTTTCCCAGTGCGGGTTCTCCGATGTAACGCGATGCCTTCAGTTGGCAGCTGCTGGCGGAGGCCCCTTGGCCTAAACTGAATCAGACTGGGAATTAAAGGCCCTTCCCCAAAGAAAGCGACAGGTGTTAGCCTGCCCCTCATTTGTTCTCTCACTTCTTTGGTGACTTCTGGTTTGGGTGCAACTGCACTCTCAGATGCCCCATTCCCTTAAAACGCACAGAAGAAATAAGTACAAAAAAAAATACTAAATAGACCCTAGTTTTAAATGTTCATCTTTAGAGTTCATGCATGTTTATATTTGCTCATCCCTTACAGTTAACAAAATAACTGCAGGCTTATTTTCAAGAACATTTGGGTTATTATGGTTGAGTTTACAGAGGCAGCCCAATTCTGATCTTTTGCACCATTATTGGCAAAAGAGCTGATCTGGTTGGCCAAAAGACGTACGAGTGTAAAAAGATCAGAATTGGGCTGCCAATGTAAAAACGGCCTATGTTGTGTCTAGAAATGGACTTAAATCCATTAGCCAAATTTCGTTGTGGGTGTGTGCACTATTCTTTTATGCACAATTGTCTATTTGTTTACGTCTGATAGAAGTGTTCAACCTTCTGGTCTTGTTGCATGTATTGTGTATGTATACAGCGCATTGTCATGCAAATTACCAATACACAATAGCGCATTTGTGTCTATCTAAACCAGCACCAAAATGTGTCATGTCACTAAATTCTCCAGGTAAACAACATGATTCCATTACGAGTGAGTTTTATGCACAAGATTTTCGCTACAGCAATTAGGCATCAGTAAAATATCTACAACCTAAATGAAGGCTGTGTCCAGAGGCTTTGAAGTGGAGGGGTTTGGCACCTCGCCACCCCACGCTCCGCTCCAGATCTCCTCTTAATGGTCTGGACTGGGGAGAGAGCAGCTGTCTCGGTCCGCTTTTGTTCGAGAACCCGCAGAGGGACCGGGCGCCCCTCTCCATCTTCTCTCTTCTCTCCCTTCTCTGCCACCACCCGGCGGCTTCATTAGCTCTGTGGCCAATTATTATGGGTTTATAGTCAGGAGGAGATAGGCCATTTACTACAGCAACGTTTTCAATTTTCGAATTCAATCATTTAAAAAAATGCCTGTGGATTTGTCAGGATTTTAAAAATTCACAATTGAATGAGTGGCGCAGCGGTCTAAGGCACTGCATCTCAGTGCAAAAGGCGTCACTGCAGTACCTGGTTCGAATCTAGGCTGCATCACATCCGGCCGTGATTGAGAGTCCCATAGGGCGGTGCACAATTGGCACAGCGTCGTCCGGGTTTGGCCGGGGTTTTCCGTCATTGTAAATAATAATTTGTTCTTAACTGACTTGCCTAGTTAAATAAAGGTTACATTTATAAAAACATGTTTTTAATTGTAAACAAATAATGGTTTGCCTATACTGTACTTGAAAATATTTACAAACGTGTTTCCTTCCACTTCAAGTCCAGTAGGGTGTACACAAATATTGCCAGCGATCAACCCCCTGTCATCTAACCACAGCCCAATTCTGATCTTTTTCACTAATTGGTCTTCTGACCAATCAGATCACCTCTGAAAAAGATCTGACGTGATTGTTCAGAAGAGCAATTAGTGGAAAAAAGTTGAAAATTGGGCTGCAGGTGTAAACACTAGAAACCACCGACCTAATTTCCTCACCACACCAACAACAACATTATTAGGGCGATGGGCCAACACGGGCGGCCAGAACAGATTCAATGTGCCTTGACATAGATTATACAAGTGTTTGGAACTCTATTGGAGGCATGCAACACCATTATTCAACGATAAATTCCGTAAATTTGTGTTTTGTGCTGCTCCAGAATCTCCCATAAATTGGGTTGAGCGCTGGTGACTGACACACACCCGTTAAACCTGCTATGCTCCTTTGAGACCCCTTCTTCAAAGTCACTGAGATCTCTTCTGGCCATGGTAGCCAAAATAATAGGCAAATGGACATTTTTATACATGACCCTAAGCATGATGGGATGTTAATTGTGTAATTAACTCAGGAACCACACCTGTGTGGAAGCACCTGCTTTCAATATACTTTGTATCCTTCATTTTACTCAAGGCTTTCCTTCATTTTGTAAGTTCTGTCCTACTGGACTAGGTAATTTATTTAATATTACTGAAACCATTTTCTTATATTCCTTCACATTGCAAGCAAGAGTATAATATGACATATTATACAATTTTTAATTGTTTATAAATGCACAATAATACTGTAGCAGCTGTAGGCCTCAGCATCATTCATATCTTTTAACATGGGTTTATCTCATGTTGATAGGATCAAAACCTTTCTATATAAGAGAGAAAGTGTGTGTGTTTTTGTGCGTGTGCACGAGCACAGGTGTGTACAAATAAAATGGATAACATCTACAGAAATTCCATACACTTTTATTAATATTGGTTAGTAATATACAACAAAGGGAGCAGTACAAAAGCTATTTGTGACTAGAGCTAAGAAGCTAAATGTTTTATCTTATTATTCAATAAATAAAGATGTTAATACAATAAATACAAGAAAAATATTAATAAGAGCCTTCTACAATGCAGGCTACGGAAAGTAGACTTCGGAGAGGAAGTACTGAGAGGTCTGTTTTATATATCACACCTAGATCAGAAACGCAACCGCCCCACAATCCAAAACAATGTCTTCTGAGTAGCATATCTATAAGATACATAACAGAGGAGGGTCTAACATAGGGATCCAGCACACACCCAGAGGGCCAGTTTAGTTTACCAGGGCCTCCACATCTCCAGCATGCCCAGGTGGGGGCTCCCAGGCAGGAGCAGGGGCTTGTCCTGGGGCCCCACCACATGGCACAGTGGCCCCTCCATCTGGCCCTGCCTCCCAGACCTGGGGTCCCCTCTGATGGGTGTAGTGGGGGCTCCTGGCCCCTGGCTGGGTGGGGGGGCGTCGGGCCTGAGGTTGTGGTTGGCCTGAGAGGGGGGCTCTTTGCTTGAGCGGGGCAGGGATTTGAGCAGGTGGTTGAGCAGGCGGGAGCCCAATGTTTTGTCCATCCACTCGCAGCTGAGCAGCATGTTGTGGACCTCGTGCATGCACTGGATGTAGCCTGTGCTGTACTTCTGCTGTGCTTCCAGGCCTAAGGTGGGGTCTGCTGTGGAGGGGAGGAGACACTGGGTCAAACATGGGTCATAGCACAATCTGTTGGTGGCAGGATGTATTGCACCCAGACTGGCCTATTAACCAAAATAAATTTGTATAATGCATTTCTTAATCCTGAAAGGGGAGCACATTTTTTTTTGCCTTAACACCACACACCTGATTCCACTAATCAAATGTTTAAATGAGTTGATTAGTGGTATCCCTTTGGGTCCCCAGGATTAAGAAACACTTGTTTTATGTTGAAACCAAGAGAAAATATGGAGAAAACCACAATTAATACAACTATGAGTACTAATACTCAAAAAGTATTATTCTCATCAGGCAACATAGTACTGTTATTCAATAACTGATGAAAATACTCCCACCAGTCTCCGTAACTACTTTCTAACGTGCCGATTAGGCCCCCAACTGCTTACATACATTATTGGACGCAGGCACAACTTTGAAAACTCACTTATGTTTCTTCCGTTAAGTCACTTCATTGGACACTTACCACTGAATTTATGGGTCTGAACATTCTGCAGGTGTTTCACTGTCATCTCTAGAATGTCCGCCTTTTCAAGTTTCGATTGCTGTTGGGGGAAAATGGAAAGTTAGTGTCAAGAAATAACTTACATTGCGTCTTTCACTCTCCATATAATTGAGCATTTATAACAATTAAAATACAGTGTGCATATAGGCCTACTCACGTCAAGACTGAACGCCCCGACGACCGTTTCTTTCAGCTGATCCAAGCAGTTATTAATCCTCTCCCGTCTTTTCCTCTCAATGAGCGGCTTGCGCAACTAGAGATGGAAAGCGATAGGTTAATGGCGACCAGATACAGACACAAACTGGACCAGATGATCACTAAGCGTGAGCATCTCCGAAGAAAGACACATGTTGATGCTTAAGTTTATCTATCGACGGGGACGAAGGCAATACCTTTCTCTCCTCCTTGGCACTCGAGTGTCTCCCCACGTTGTGCGCCATGGCGCTGGTTGTCATCTCTCCTTTACGCTCGGTATAGTTGTATATGGAGTATAGCTCTCCTCTCCCGGCTGAGTCTAGGATCTGTCTGTAAGGCCCTCCGCGCGGCGCACCCCTCTTATTTATAGGGAATAATTAGCATGTGAATGCTCGAGCTCTTTGGCTGAGGTATTTTCCCACACACGGTGTCGCTCCCATCAGTCAGGGATGACAGGTCACTGCCTCTTTTCAATAGCCGAGGTACCAGCCCTGCAAAAAAATACAAGCGACAGATGTCCAGCCTGAAACCATGCACCCCCCATCGACTCCGCTCTCTGCCCCCCCCCCCCTCTGCTCCCTCTCTCTCTCTCTCTAGTGAAGCAAAGCGCACGGGTCCCCTCAGGATTGTCATTCCCAGGGCCGAACAAGAGTGTGTAATTACCGTGGTTACACCAGGGACCCCCTTGGCCATTCATGCCAATGAGCTGGGAAAGCATTAGGCCTACCCGAGAAAAGGCGAAACCTATCCCCTGAAGTTTCACACAGAAAAAATACCCACAACGCCTAGTGGCCCTGTGGTCATTGTTATCAGTCTGTGTCGGTGTCGATACTAACAAGTGCTCAGGGAAGTGTTGATGCTGAGAAACTAGTGATTAAATCCCGAGTGAAGAGTAGGACTAAACTAATTGCTCTAAGAATTTAAGCCACAAGCCTACAGTATAACGAAAAGTGTTCATATTTTAAATTGAATGTAGCCTATGTTTCTCCTGAGATATAGCCGAAATTATGTTCGCGCAATATGACTGGAAAACCTATTGGCAATTACACTCAAAGTTAAAGAAGCTTATTTCAAACTATTTTCAACTCTGCCCTGGTTTAGCAATTCAGTAGGTCTAGGCTACTCAACGAATTATCAACAGGAGGTCAGGTTTCATTCGAATTAATTGATTAAAATTCAATACATCGATTGCAGGTGTTGTTTTATGTTCTGAATTTCGTTGAAATAAAATGAAATCCCTTCACCTAATGGTTTTGGGGGATATGGGTGGGGGTAAATGGGCCTAATTCCACATGAATTCCGATGCTCTTTGAGTTGTCTAATATCGACAAGGACAAATTACTTCAATATCCTTTCGGATATTGATCATGGCTTATTATTAATCAATATACTTTTCTTCTTTTTTTAAATGTACAACTTTTGTTAACTTAAGCCAGATATAGGAAGCGTTTTAAAACTGTACCCTAAACATATATTGTCAACTTTTTCTAACTCATTGAGTCAGGGAGAGCAGATGTCAGAGTGACCACGCAGACAGATGTCACACCCGCGCGCTGGCCCTTGGCGTAAGAGATTCATGGCGGGGGCTCTGTGTTTGACTTGAGCCACGCGACTGTCAGGCGAATGCTCGAACGTGGGAAACTCCGCCGAACAATAGGCGGTATTCAGCCGAACCTAATCACCATGAAGAGAGTAATAACCCTGTGGAAGAAGAAGTGGACGGTCCAGCCCGGGAGAAGGCTCTCTCTCAGTGAGCCCCGGAGCAGGAGGTGACTAATGGGAAGTTAAGGCAGGTGCGCCCTGACCCCTGGTTTTCGGGCAGGTGTGTGATCATCACAATGAAGCGTCAGTATAAGCAATAGTCTATGTGTGGTCCTTGACCACACAATACATTTTGATATCACATTGTTATGCATGAGACTAACATATGGGCCTATTTGTGAATGCAACAGGTATTAGTATAACACTTGTTGAATTTGTCAACATGAAACAGTGTAGCCTAATGTGGTCAATTCGAATTGAAGGCAGTCAATTCAATAAGTAATTTGAATTTATAACACAACAATTTAAAATCTTTGGAAAATGAATAGCTTCTACTTTTCAGTTTGAGAAACCATTGAAAATAAATAAGACATTTTCAATAATTGAATTGAAATTTCAGTTTACTTCCAATTGCCTGAATGACTGTCATCAATTAGAATTTACCCAAACCCTGAATGGTAGCCTATTAACAATACAAGAGATGTCCAAACAGGTTAACTCATTTTTGCATAGGCATTGGATGATATTGTTGTTTTTTATTGGAAGGATTACTGTAGGCTAAAAGGAGTGTGATCCTCAGAGCCTTAATAAATAACTAACCTTCAGTGGGTAGTTGGCAATGACAGGCGGACAAGTGTGCATCAGCGAAGCTTTGAATAAGTGTACCGATTTGAGTCCATTTTCTAAACCACAAATCCAATCTATAGGCCTATAGAGTCACAATGGGTGGCCTGTGGCTGATGAATACAGTGAGTGGTGGGGTTTCTTTTGAAACTCCAGAAAACTTGGGCGACTTTTGGGGAGGCCTATAACCATACAAAGGGCAATGGCACATCTAGCCACGCGACCCCCAGTCAGCCGCCTGTCGCTTATCACTAGGAAACGTCCTTCAGAGGGTCACACATAAAGACCCCACGGTCGCAGAGCATGCATTCTCTTCCAGAGAGCAGCAAAGTCTCACCAAAAGAAAAACTTGCTACATGCGCAGGACTATATAGCCTAACAAGGCAATTAGATTTTAGTGGGTCAAATTTTTATATAGGCCTATGTAACAGTATAACTTTAGACCGTCCCCTCGCCCATACCCGGGCGCGAACCAGGGACCCTCTGCACACATCAACAAAAGTCACCCAAAAAGCCGCGGCCCTTGCAGAGCAAGGGGAACTACTTCTTCAAGGTCTCAGAGCAAGTGACGTCACCGATTGAAACGCTATTTAGCGCGCACCACCGCTAACTAAGCTAGTTGTTTCACATCCGTTACACCTAATTGATCCAATAGCCTATCCTAACCTACATTAGTCTATTCAATGTTGGAGTGTCAATTTCGAGTTGTGATATTTTTGTGGAGGCTCTATAATAGGAACTTCTAGAAAGTTCCATTTGTTATGGGTTATGGCACAGAACGGCCAAAAATCAATGAATCCGGCAAAATCGTTGAGGCAGCAAGGGGGAGAAACTATCAGAGAGACCGAATTAAAAGGCCAACTTGTGAAGAGGTGCTTGCGCCCTTTCACGCCCTCTCTCCGTTACCATCTGGCCACGCGTCCCCATGATCAGAATTAGCGTGGGATGACAATGCCACAATAGCTCCCAGGCTCAGACGCCCTAAGCGGCCCAGTGGCCCACTCGTCTTGGCTGCTAAATTATGAGGAACACAATCATTCCTGTTGGGCCAGTGTGCCCGTGGTCTACATCCGCTTTTTTTAGGTGACTTATTCCGGATCTAGACGCATATACATACTGTATCTGAGGCGCTTCACATTTGCAACATCAGATTTAGTGAAATGCGCATTGGGAATGCATATACTGTAGAGGTACACTGTTTGCTACATCAGCGACATTTTGCTATTTTTTTATGTATTGTATTAGCCTTTAATACTGGCCAAATTGGTCTCTATCCCTCCATCCATCCTTCCAATGAAATGACCTATTTTCCATATTTATTTGTCACTATTTTCTCGAACATCTGCATATCTATTAATTGAAACAAAAACAATATATCCTTCTAAAAGTAAATATACATGATGTGAGATTTTTTTTTTTACTTTAGTGATGCATTATTATGCTGTTATTAAATGTATGTATAGGTAATTTTGGGTATAATCAACAGTAGAATACTGTGAAACGTTTTACTGCATCATACTGTAAATGATGGTGCATTATGTGAAAAAATTGTAGGCTGGGAAATAATTGCTGTATTTCGAAGGATACTCTAATTCCATCCCACAACAACCTTGGCCCTCCAGTGGGGTGCATGGTAGGTTGGCTCATTAACATATTTTGAGGGTGCCTTGTAAAAGGCTATCATGTTTTTGCACCTGTTGGTGAGAGTGCTTTAGGCCTACCAATTTCACCAGTATATGGTAGTAGTGCACCATCATTTAAAAATGTATAGGGGACAGATTGGAGTAGCAGCAAGCCTTAAACCTTTGATGATTGAGCATTTTTCCATGTTTTTTTGGTCTGTTTTGACCTGTAGTCACTGCCAGTTTGGAAGCCTTTGATAAGGCCTCTTGGAAGTGAAACACCAAATATTAATATACATGCTGTAATGTGTAAACACATTATCTAGCAGATGACCTGCTTGCACCAATTCCATGTAATTACAGTAAAATGCTGTGACTCAGAAACCCCAAATCCCATCCATGAATTTCATTCATCCATCCAGCCAGCCATCCATTCATTCATTAATTCATTAAGATAGCGGTAGCACGTACTTTATTAAACAAGTATAATACAGTCAATTCTACGGTATTGTACTGTGTGTCATTACACAGTACTTGCTTTGATACTGCATTTAGATTTCAGCAGGTGTACTGCAATATGAAATACAGCAACTTAAGCTACTTGCCACTTTCCTGCATGTAGTTACTGCCAAAATCACCACAACCCCTTTACAGTGTTGCTGCCAGTAGTTACTGCCAAGATCACCACAACCCCTTTACAGTGTTGCTGCCTGTAGTTACTGTCAAATTCACCACAACCCCTTTACAGTGTTGCTGCCTGTAGTTACTGTCAAATTCACCGCGACCCCTTTACAGTGTTGCTGCCTGTAGCTATTGTCAAATTCACCGCGACCCCTTTACAGTGTTGCTGCCTGTAGTTACTGTCAAATTCACCGTGACCCCCTTTACAGTGTTGCTGCCTGTAGTTCTTCAACTTTTTAAGACTGGTGATGGAATCATGGCAGAGGTTTTGGGATGTTGTTTTCCCCAACATGAACCAGGAACATTTTATTTAACCAATGTGCAACAATTGGCGATTACACTTGTTTTCCATAGACCTAACAATGAACATAATGTTGTGTGGGCAGTATCGCATTTGCACTGAAACCTTCAAGTGAATTAGCCTAATTGTTGCAATATTCCCAGCACAATCGGGAAGATTTGGTGCAGTCAGTGTGTAGGCCTAAACCTACTTCTGTAGCCTAAATTTTATGTTAACTTTAGACTATTTTGCAAAATATTAGTTTTACAGACAGCCCTTGTTTTAACGGAATAATATTGGGCTAAACCAGTTATAAATTAGTCTAATAATTGGTCTTCATTGATAGGCTAGCCTTACCTTGGCATATATGCCTAAAGTTGTAACAAATGTAGGCTAGCTACTTAATAGACATTTTCTTGTTGGTCCCATATGTTTTTTAAGGGCCTAGTCATGTTCTTGTTGGTCCCATATGTTTTAAGGGCCTAGTCATGTTCTTGTTGGTCCCATATGTTTTAAGGGCCTAGTCATGTTCTTGTTGGTCCCATATATTTTAAAGGGCCTGGTCATTTTCAATCAGTGCTTGAAATCTCGACACTTTAGTGCACAACCCAAGGCTCGCCCTGACTGCATAACATCAGTTATTCATTGAGCTATTTTCTGCATTGAACTCCCAAAGATATTTCATTCCTGTACCTATTGTATATGGTATCTTTTTTATTGATTCCATAAATACACACTTCTAAATAGCCTACACATTAATTTATGTTGTAATATCTAGGGCAGACCCAGTAAACTTGAATTTAGGCTTACGTCATTTGTCCATTAGCCTATCGGTGTCACGTTCATCGTAAGGATCGGACCAAGGCTCAGCGTGAGTAGAGTTCCACATCATTTTTAATAAATCGAAACTCACTGAGTAAAACAACAACCGAACGAACCGTGAACCCACTGCTGTGCACAAATACATAGACAAGATCCCACAACACAAATGAGGAAAATGGCTACCTAAATATGATCCCCAATCAGAGACAACGATAAACAGCTGTCTCTGATTGGGAACCATATCAGGCCAACATAGACATACAAAAACGCCTACACATACAAAAAACCCTAGACATACAAAAACTAGAGTACCCACCCTAGTCACACCCTGACCTAACCAAAATATATAGTGAAACAGAGATATCTAAGGTCAGGGCGTGACAATCAGAGTCAGCTGTGATACGTTGTTGCATGTTGCTACAATGTTTTCACTCTGTGTTGAGGGGTGTATGTTGGTCCAAACTCAACCATGTGATGAGGTAGGTAAACACAGGTTGTGTTTGTGTGTGTGTGTGTGTTGGTGAAGGTGTGAATGATGCAGACCCCCTGTGGGAGGAGAATGAGAAAGAGAAGGCCCTGTTGGTTAAAGCCAGCGAGAGGACCATGAGATACTTGAAGGAGGATCTGGCTTACTACCATGAGAAGGTCATCAAAAACCTAGGCCAGACCCTGGACAGAGCTCTGGTGCTGAACCAGAGTGAAGAGGAAGCTAAGCTGGAGGAGAGGATCGATTTTGAAAGGATGGTTTGGGAAGGGTGAGAGATTGATGAGGCTAGGGCTAGAAGTTGCAGGAAGCATAGACAGAAAAAGATCAAGACACCCAAGAAGCTAATGAATGGGAGCCAGCCAACTAGTGAAGGTGGCAGAAGAGGAAGAGGGTAAAAGAGATCAAAGTGCAAAGCCAGTGAAAATTGACAAGGAAAACCTTTGCAGAGTTCATGGAAAAAGTCCAATAATGTGTTTGAGGGTTTTGAGAAGTCCAAGACGTGTCACATGGTCAGAAAGCAGATCAAGCAAGACCAGATGATGTTTGATGCTTGGAAGCTCCAGCAGGAGTTAGTCGTGGGCTCTTTCAGAAACTACTGGAGAGAGCTGGAGGAGGGCATCGAACCAATGCTGGACAGAGTGCAGGAAATCGCCGCTGTGGAAGTTGAGGTAAGAACACCACAGCATGCTTTATGTCAGCTGGTATAATGGTGGAAACAGAGAGTGAAGAAGTAGCATTCAGGTTTCTTTCCAACTCACACTGTGTACTATAATAACCATCATTGCCCGGTATTTTGGATTGGGTTAACTTACTTTTCAGACCTGTTAGGTTTTTATATAAATGCATTGTGCATGTTATGTTTAGCCCAGTCGGGTCACCCATTCAACAAGTCAGTTTTTGACGTCATCCATGTCTAAGGACATCAGGAGATGGTGGAAACCGGCCACTAGGGGGCAACAGTGAGCACTGTTACCGTCAAGTAGGTTTCGGTTTTGCTACAGCATTTGTGGACGGCATGGCAGATAGGTGTAAGCATCTGATTCCAAAGGTTGCAAGTTCAAATCCAGCAATAGAAAGTTGAATTTGATATTTTTGTTTTAAGGCTATCCCAAACCTTAACCCTTACCTCAACCATTCTGAGTTAATGCCTAAACTTAACCTTAAACACTTAGAAATTTGACGTTTGGAACAACTTAGACATTTGAAGTTTGAGAAAATGGATGAACGTCTGATTCCAACGTGGGACTGTGAGAGCTGGTAGGTTTAGCCATAACCCTTGCACCTCTGTCTCCTCTCTCATGCAGAATGACTTCGCTACTCTTGAGTCTGTGGTAGATTGTTTACTGGATTCATACAGTATTTATACAGACATACTGTATATGAATTACTGATTCATTACTGCAGCTACAATATTCTCCCAGTATGTGAGACTTGTAAGGTTTTGATACACGTATTCCCACTGGGCAAATACGGGTTGAATCAACATTGTTTCCATGTAATTTCAATGAAATAATGTTGAACCAACGTGGAATAGATGTTGAATTGATGTCTGTGCCCAGTGGGCTGTATCTTGTCACTGTGATCTTGTGATTAATCATGTTAACTAATCTTGTACCGCTAATCTTCCCATCAAGAGTCAGAACTACAGGTCACCTGCTCCAGTGACTATGACCTCCTTGACCTCTGTCTCTCTGACCACTGACCACTTCTCCACTGAACGCTACCCTCCAGACCACTACCACTTCCCCCCTCTTCCTCCCCATTCGCATCCCTCCCTCTAACCTCCAAACCGCCGCTCAACCCCTCACTCTTCCCCGCCGCCTGCCCCCACTGAAGGTTCCACTGCTGACCCTGGCATGGCCATAGACCACCCATCTCCACCCAGACTGAGGGAGGACAGACAGACAACTCTGACAGGGCTGGAACCCCTGTACTGGTAAGAAGCCTGATAAGAACCAGGCTCCCTCTCTCTCTGTCAGTCAGATCCACACACATGGTGTCACATAGAGGAAAGCTAGTGTAGATCTGTCAGATTATAGCTGCGCTGGAAAGATGTTTAAATGTATTATGTTTCTCACTCTGGACACTAATGGAGATCATACAGGAGAAGCCAATGAGATGGATTATGATGAGGTAGAGGAGATTATCATCCTGCCTGATGAGATTGATTTTGAGTAGGTAGAGGAGATTATCCTCCTGCCTGATGAGATTGATTATGAGGTAGAGGAGATTATCCTCCTGCCTGATGAGATTGATTATGAGGAGGTAGAGGAGATTGTCATCCTGCCTGATGAGATTGATTATGATGAGGTAGAGGAGATTCTCATACTGCCTGATGAGATTGATTATGAGGAGGTAGAGGAGATTGTCATACTGCCTGATGAGATTGATTATGAGGTAGAGGAGATTATCTTCCTGCCTGATGAGATTGATTATGATGAGGTAGAGGAGATTGTCATACTGCCTGATGAGATTGATTATGATGAGGTAGAGGAGATTATCCTCATGCCTGATGAGATTGATTATAATGAGGTAGAAGAGATTATCATCCTGCCTGATGAGATTGATTTTGAGGAGGTAGAGGAGATTGTCATCCTGCCTGATGAGATTGATTATGATGAGGTAGAGGAGATTCTCATACTGCCTGATGAGATGGATTATGAGGTAGAGGAGATTCTCATACTGCCTGATGAGATTGATTATGAGGTAGAGGAGATTCTCATACTGCCTGATGAGATTGATTATGAGGTAGAGGAGATTCTCATACTGCCTGATGAGATTGATTATGAGGTAGAGGAGATTCTCATACTGCCTGATGAGATTGATTATGAGGTAGAGGAGATTCTCATACTGCCTGATGAGATTGATTATGAGGTAGAGGAGATTCTCATACT
Organism: Oncorhynchus mykiss; assembly: GCF_057628025.1. NCBI lineage: Eukaryota > Metazoa > Chordata > Actinopteri > Salmoniformes > Salmonidae > Oncorhynchus > Oncorhynchus mykiss. The sequence continues at coordinate 32,694,432 of NC_143048.1, forward strand.
GCCTGATGAGATGGATTATGAGGTAGAGGAGATTCTCATACTGCCTGATGAGATTGATTATGAGGTAGAGGAGATTCTCATACTGCCTGATGAGGAAAGGTTCCAAGTAAAGCAAGAGAAGGAAGAAGTGAAGGAGAAGAAGGAACAGGAGAATGAGACAGAGGAGGGCAAGAAATGTCACAAGACCATCAAGAAGAGGTGAGTTTAAAGTAGACAGGGGAAAATGAAATAGTGGAGGGAGGGAAAAGCTAACAGACAGATGGACACATAAAAGGAGATAGTAAAGGACTGTGACTCAGTTTTGACATGTTGCAGTAGTGTCCATATTGTTCCATTCATGTCAGTGGTTACTATCTCCCCCACAGGTTTATCAGATGGCTGAGGAAGATGTTCTGCTGTGGAGGCGGCCTTCAGAAATGCTGAACTGAAATCTTCATCACACCGCAGCCAAACATAAAATCCCATCCTGATGTTTGTTTTGCTCAGATTAGCAGGTCTTGGTTTTGGGAAGGCTCCAAAGCTAATAGAATACAGTGGTCTTATTTCATTAATTACAACTTTATAAGGTTTAGCCTCTTTACTCTGGGAGACCTGTACACATTGGTCTCCCGGAGTGCCTTAATAAGGTTGTGCCTCACAGGGAAGTCAAGAATAAAGAGAAAAAGCATGCACGCATTGCTCACCAAACATACTTTTTGTCTAGGGTGTGTGGATTCACCTTAGCCCTCTTTAGGTGTGTGTGGATTCCAATGATGTATGTACTGTATACACCACAGGAGGTTGGTGGCACCTTAATTGTAGACAGGCTTGTGATAATGGCTGGAGTGGAATGGTATCAAATACGTGGTTTCCATGTGCTTGATGCCATTCCATTAGCGCCGTTCAAGACATTATTATGAGCCGTCCTCTCTCCTGTGATATACACATGTTTATATACATCATTGGTGGAATCATTCATGCACTCTTTTCCTGGTGTACGAGTGCCTCCATGTGGACACTTGCGAGCCCCATGTGCCGATGCTATAGCGTTATACGACCAGCGGGGGGCGGTACACCTCGATGCCCAACCACATTGCTAACCAGTCCACTCGTACACATAAAAGGACTAGGAAACCTAGCTAGCTAGCTTGCTATAAAACATTTAAAACAAGGGGAGGAAACAAATAAGGAAAACAAAGGACTTTATAATCCAACGGGACATAGCTACATTTCCGTTAGCTGTTCAAGCACATCGGTGGAGAGTGAAAAGATCGAGTTTGTAAGGTTTGATATTATGTGTCGTTTAAATGACAATTAGCTGGTCTGCCTACATTGGACAATGTTAGCTAACGCCAGGCAGTTAAAATAGCTGTCTAGCTAACGACGTTAGCGAGCTAGTAGAGGTCTGTAAAAAAGCTTTCAAGCATATAACGTTATTTGTTAGCTAACGTTAGCCTGGCTACAGTAACTTATCAGTATGAAGTTAGCTAGCTAGATATTATAATCTAGCTAGCTGCTACACACGAGAAGTTAGCAAGACCTTGAACACAAAAAAAACTAGCAGGATCGCAAAAGTAGTTAGTACAGTAGCTAGCTGGCACGGTTGTCAACGTTGTCGCTAGCCAACTAACGTTAACTAGGTTTCTAACTAGTTAACTAGCCAGAAAGCGTTGCCGTTGTCTTAGCAAGCTAGTCATATTTAAAGGCCTGTTGTGTATTTAGGCCTCCCGTATAGACCACAATATGAGCTAACGTTGGTTGGCTGGAGGGCTTGCACGATAATTGATGGACACCGGTTGAAATCATCTGATAATGAAACTAAAATAGTACGTTAGCCAAATAATTTACTGACTAGCAAGGTAACTACCGAGTTATCAAACATTTTAGAACTAGTAGTTTGTTAGCTAGCCATCACGAAATATTGTGCGCAGACGCTGGCTGACATCTTCACCAGACACTTTTGTATTGTGCGCTTGCTGATGATAACTAATATGGCAATGAGTGGTTGATGCAATAATGTTTTGTGGTAGTGCATAGTTAGTTCGCAACTGCATAGGTAGTTAGCTAACTAACTAGTTAGCTACACTATATTTTCCAATTTAGCTCTCCAATGCTAGCCCGTGCTAGTTAAATTAGGGACCAATAGCAGGCTACCGGTCTCACACGAGTTGCATGTACTAGTACCAAAATCATAATGGAAAAGCACCATGCAATCTGCAGAGCTACAGTTGTGAATGAGTTATTCCCTATCTAGATAGTTAATACTTAAAAGCCTTATATATGTTATATCTGCTGGTCTACGTCATGCTAAAGGTGGTCACATTGGAGGAGAGCAGAGTTGCCCCAACTTGATCTTGGGGCCTCCACTGGGTACACGTTTTGTTTTTTGCCCATGCACTACACAGTTGATTCAAATAGCCAACTCGCCAAGCTTTGCCTATTTGAATCGGCTGTGTAGTGTTAGGGGGGGGGGACAAAACAACGTCTACCCATTGGGGTGGGTTGTGGAACCCTGGAGTAGAGAAGTGGTGCCTACATTAACAAACCTTAGCCTGTGAGTGAAAGGTATATTGACCACCTGGTGAAGTTAAAAGGTGTGCTGAGATTAATATCGAATTGGCCAGAGTTCAAACCGGGGGCTGGGTAGATGTCAGTGTTTTCTATTTCAATTTGTTAACATGTGACCAGGCTAGGTCTTGCTTTAGTGCTGGTTGGTTATATTCTTGCCTCCAGTGCTGGGTTCAAATTCTAAATGTAAACCAATGTAAACCAATATAAACCAGATGCCATGCCAAAACATAGGTCAGAGTCTGAGCCAGACTGTGCCAGATTTTGGGTTCACAGGTCAGGTGATGATCCCATCTGGAAACAGGTTGCCAAAGCAGATTGACCGACAGACCGAGCTGGTACATCACCCTCGGTCTCAGTTAGTATCCACTGAATTTTGACAGTGGTGTAAACTACTTGGGTAAAAATACTTGAAAGTAGTACTTAAGTAGTTTTTGGGGGTATCTGTACTTTACTATTTATATTTTTGATAATTTTTACTTCACTACAATTCTGAAGAAAATATCAGCTTTTTACTCCATACATTGAATGCTTAGCAGGACAGGAAAATGGTCAAATTCACACACTTATCAAGAGAATTTCCCTGATTATCCCTACTGCCTCTGATCAGGCGGACTCACTAAACACACATGCTTTGTTTGTAAGTTATGCCTGAGTGTTGGAGCGTGCCCCTGACTATCCATTATTTTTTTTAAACAAGAAAATGGTGCCATCTTGTTTGCTTAATATAAGGAATTTGAAATAATTTTAACTTTTATTACTGAAGTATATTTTAGCAATTACATTTACTTTTCATACTTAAGTATCTTTAAAGCCAAATACTCAGGTATGACAATTAGGTACTTTTTTACCACTGCATTCTGGGAGTAACTTCACTGGTCTTGACTGTACACATAACATTGCTATTTGAATCCTTGCTGTCTTTTGATAGCTGAGGAACACTCAACCCCACTCTCTTATATCGAGGCAGAGTTGAGCATTGATAACGGGTCGCATGATTTGCTAGCAACAATATTAAGTGCCCATCAATCAATACTTTTATCAACTACAACCACCTACTTTCCTCATTTGTGTTGCTCAGTGCAAATTTGCTTGTGCCAATTGGATCTCAGTTTAGCTAGTATTTCAAGGGCACTACTTCTCCAGTTAAGCAACACAATTGAGGAAATTTGGGTGTATTCAAGTTTTTATTAAAAGTATGAATTTCAGTACCCCGCGGAGGACCGCAGTTAGATACCAACTTAGATACAGGTAGGTTTTTTAAGAATAACAATTTTTATAAGTATCGACTGATGGTGACTCGATGTTGTTGCTAGAAAATCACACGACCAGTTATCAATGCTCAACTCTGCCTCGATATGAGAACAGAGTTGAGACTTCTTCAGCTGTCTTTGGACTACCTGTATTGTCATGGCTGTTTGTAAATGGGGGACATTTTAAGTTGGTCACCTTTCTGCACCCTTTCCATACAAACCGCATACCCATCCCTTCATGGTGTGAGTTCAACCCTTCCTTATCTGATCTTCTGCCAGACCAAGGAAGCCAAATTTAACACCAGGGATGTCATTGACACCTTGAACAGCTGTGAAACAGCATATATAACCCCACCCATATCCCAGTTCCCTATTATCAGTAGGTAGATCCAGCTATGGCCTGTATTACAAAAGGGAATGGGTAGGTCATGGAATGTGGCAATTTTTGATGGGGGTGGAGGCCATAAAAAAAACTGAACTAACCATGAGGGGCCGCAGTTGCTCGGGGGTCTGCTCCCCCTATGCAATTATACACATTTTGCCACGGGGTGGAGAGAAGATTTAGTGATTTTAGAACTAATTTCATGCAATTCTACTACATTTTGCCATGTGTGAGAGGAAAAGTGGCTGTTTTACAGCTAATTTACGGCAATTCTAAAAAATTTGACATAGGGTGGATAGAAAGATATCATTAACGGCATGCATGAGTGAGACTAACTAACAAAATCAAATGGGGCCCCCAAGCCAGTAATTTGAGCATGATAACAAGTCTAGATAGCTGGCCACTAAACTAACTTGTCAATCTAAAAATTGACTTGACTATCAATGACTGACACAGCAAGAGAAACTGCTGATGCACAACCAAATTTAGAAATGGCACCCTGTGTATTCTACTATTCTAACTCGCAACAGTAAGTTCACTGAGTTCCCTATTTAGTTCTTATTTATTTTTTAATTTGGAAATTCTTCCCAGGGCTGCCAGTTGCCCATCCCCGTTCTAGATAAAAGCTCAGTGAGAGAAGTTCTGACATGTCCCACTGAGGGGCTCATGCATTACCCTGGCTCTCACTTCTCTACGCCCTGACTAGATAAGGTTATAAGCACATTACAGTTTGTCTGGGGAGGGGTGTGAGTTGAGAGAAAGGATATATGGCTGAACAGTGGTGTGTTTGTGTGTTAACTACACTAGTGGGGAGAGGCTGGAGAAGTACTGGTAACAACATGAGGGGTCATGTAGAGGCCCCTTTGGAGTAGGGTAGGGCAGAGGACATTCTACCTCTGGTCAGTGTTAGTCAATGATTACAATCAGTAATGTCTCAACCTCCCCTTATGATGCAACTGGTCAGTAAACCAATCAATAAAATCCATAGTTACAAAGTAAACCAAATTCCTGCACTTAGCCTGCCCTTTCAACAACCTTGCACACAATTAAAGTAATGATTCTAATGCTTGATATCAAATCTCAGTATGAGGGTGAGAATCGTTTTGCTTTCAGCTGTTTCTGTCTTCAGATCAATCTGTTTAGCCTGCCCCTCTACAACCTGTTTCTTAGCAATATGAATCTTAGTGTCAGTATGACTTATGAATTGTGAGTCAGTAGGCTATGTTGTATCTTGGTATCGGTATGATGAATAGTGAGTCATGTAATAAGTGCTGCCTGCCTTGTGTGTTGTACTCTGCCCGGTATTATAGTCGCCAGGTAAACTCCTGGCCCAGGGTTGGTTCATGGGAGAGGTCTGATTAGTACCTTTGTACTGATTGGCTCCTCCTCACTGAGCTCTCTGAGTCAGTACCAATGCAGTTTGAACAACTTCTGTCACAAAGTTTGGTTTAGTCCTTCTCTGCGGATCCCTTTCCTTCATTATCCCCTTCAGTTGTTGATATCGTTTCTCTCTCCTCTGTGGATAGGCAGGACTGTGCACTCGCTGCTTGGTCGACCACGGTAACTCGCCACCATGCCGTTCCCCTTTGGCAAGTCCCACAAGTCGCCGGCGGACATCGTCAAGAACCTGAAGGACAACATGACGGTGTTGGAGAAACATGACATCTCTGACAAGAAGGCTGAGAAGGTAAACAACCAACACACAAACACTGGTACAGACTAGTGCCTCCTAGGTAAACCTCTCTCCCACTACTCTAACATGACTAGAGACTTTAGAGATTCTATGGAAGCCATGGAGTGGGGAATTTAAAACCTGTCCCTCTGAGTTTGAATTGACTACAGTGTAAGGCAGGGCTCTAAAACCCTGTTCCTGGAGACATACCCTTCTGTATGTTTCTGTGCCAACCCCAGCTGTAACTAACCTGATTCAGTTTATCAACCAGCCAATTATTAGAATTAGGTGCCCTAGATTAGGGATGGAGTGAGAACGACTAGAGACGTCGGTCTCAAACCTGTTGAGGGTTTAGTTTCCTTTCCTTGCTTTCATAACAAGCCATCTCTAGACTGAAAATAGTGTATGATGGGATCATTTCAGGACAACATAGGATGGTGGGTGTTTGCTAGATCATAGGAAACACTATGGTGACTGATGGAGAGCTAGCTAATGTAATGTAAAGAGCTAATTTCTCCTGTCTTTTTTTGTGTGCGTGTCCAGGCCACAGAGGAGGTGTCTAAGAGCCTGGTTGCGATGAAGGAGATTCTGTATGGCACTAATGAGAAGGAGCCCCAGACAGAGGCTGTGGCCCAGCTGGCTCAGGAGCTCTACAACAGCGGCCTGCTCAGCACCCTCGTAGCTGACCTGCAGCTCATCGACTTTGAGGTGAGACGCTTTTACACTGTTTCTTTCTGTTTGTCTGTCTTTCAGATAGATGCAGGGATATGAGAGATTTATTTTGAGATGCTGACTAGAAAGGTGGGGGTGTCTTTGGGATGGAGAGACATTTTATGTCAATGTACAGAAAAAGACGAGACTGGCTGTTCTCTTTTACTGGCACATGGACAGGCTTTCACTTTTCTTTGCTTGCGTGTGTGTTTCACTGAGTCACCTTATCAGCCTGAGTCAGTGTTGTGTGACTCCTCTTTGACACACTCAACCTCCACATCATTCAGTTGGTCTGTGTCATTCTCACCCATCAAAAGAGACATCTGTCTTGGCTATTCCTGCTATGGGGAGGCTGCATTTGATAATAGGTGCAAAACCACTCAATGATACTATTTTGAAATGTGCCGATTCACTAATGGTGCTAATAGGTGAATCTGTTTTATCACCATAACATGTATAAGAACATTGCATTCAGAAAAACTTCAGTATTAATGTTCAAAATAAGATAACTTTGTTTAGTAACTACTGCTAGAAACCTTGTCTGCTTGAAATCTGACCCCCTTGTGATTTTCACACCTTTCCAACATTCTGTCATATCTGTTCACCATCAGGGTAAGAAGGATGTGGCTCAGATCTTCAACAACATTCTGAGACGTCAGATCGGGACACGGACGCCCACGGTGGAGTACCTCTGCACTCAGCAGAACATCCTCTTCATGCTGCTCAAAGGGTGAGGTCTGTGGTGCCTAAACCTACACTACAACCTGTTATTTACAATGTTGGGGTGTGGTGCTTTTATGTTTGGTAAAAAGTGGATACCTTTTAGGTCGGTGAAGTTAAGTTTTATTTGAAGGGAATTACCACATTGTCTCAATCCACTTTACAGAAGGATTAAATCAATCGAAATGGGAAGATAAATACTGCAGAAATGGACAAACGGCAGATATTGATAGTTATACCGGAAGACATTGACGGTGTCCTATATCAGCGATCATTTTGTTCTGGAGCGGATGGTCGGAACATAATTACAAATACTTTGTAGACTGCAAATAGATATGTTTGACTGAAACATAAACATTTCAAACCTTTGTGTACATTTGTATACGTGTTTCTGTATTATGTGTGGAAATAATTACTTGGTGCTGAATTCCAGTGTTTTTTTATGCCCCCCCCCCCCCCCCCCCCCCCCAAAGAAACCTGGGGGGGCAAATAAAATCCCCTGTGGGCTTCCAGTAGGGGATCCATGTCCTATATCCTATTTCAATGCCCTGTCATTTACAGTGTCGTGGGTTGTAGTGTGCAGTCTTGTGTCTAGGGTTGGCCCGATGTTACCATAGCATCGTGATGTGACAGTGGTTTAGCCTATTTGAACTTGACTGCTACCTGCCGTAAAGAACAAACTCTCGCAGGGCAGCACACAAGTGACATTCTGAGTAATTGGCCTATTCCTGTTTGCTATAACCTATTTCAATAAATGTGTGGTACGGAAAGCAAGAGGAATGTAGGCCAGAAATAGCAGATCATTCTTTTTTTAAATACCGGACACTCCTTAACCATTTTGTGTTTAGCTGTTTTAAAACTTGGCTTGTATTCCGTTCTCTCTCTCCATTTGATAGGCTATATGACTAAAGGCTATGCTTCATTGTGTTGTGCATGGCTTTCTCATAATCAATCAATGTAAAGGAGTTCAATCTGTTATTTTTATCGCCTAAACATAACCTAGCCAGAGGACTAATAATGAGGGAGAATCAACCATATCAATAGCCTATAGAACATCTAATGACCAGTTTTAATCAAGTTTAAGCTTATTAAGAAATAAATGATCAAGGCGGACCATGAAAATCCTTCCAAGCGAGGTTGAAAGTCAAAGGGCCAATAACCTGTTCTTAGGTCAGTAGGGGATATGTTATAAAAGCTTTAAGACAAGTTATGAAGGTTTGCTTATTTCCCAAATATTCTAGCCTACGATGGTGTCCTAAAGTTGGGGCTTTCAAAAATGAAGGAAAGTCTCTATAGCCTAAGACTAGGCATTGGCTATTGTCAATCACAGCTTTATGTTAGAACAAACAATATTATGCATTTTTCTATTACTTTGAGGCAGTTATTATTCAGTTGTGAAGACTGTAGACTGCTATCCAGCCCATGATGTAGTCCTAAAACCACTTCAGTCACTGCTCCATCACAGCGCGCCACACACACACACACACATACCTGCTCCATGCTAAAGCTCTTCCACCAGAAAGGAATATTAGAACAGATGTGCCTGCTCTTGGCCTCTAACCAGGCTTTCAACATTATTTTTCATCATAAATCATCCAGTTGCATTCGATTTCATGTTGTAGCCCAACTGTCGTTTTTAGCAGCTCATATATATTTATATTTTTAAAAAAAAGGTTTGGCCAATATCATCATATCACAATGTTTTATGGGTACGTAATCACGATACAACAGGTTGACGTCGCCCAACCCTATTTGCATTGTATTAACTGGATACCTCCTTCCTATTCTAATGTCGTCCTGGCAGGTACGAGTCTCCAGAGATCGCTCTGAACTGTGGCATCATGCTGAGGGAGTGTATCAGGCACGAGCCACTGGCCAAGATCACCCTGGGGGCCGAGCAGTTCTACGACTTCTTCAGATATGTGGAGATGTCCACGTTCGACATCGCTTCAGACGCATTTGCAACTTTTAAAGTGAGTTTTTTTAAAGAAAAAAATATATAATTTTTTATTTCTTCTTAGAACTGTATCTCAGACCCTCTAGGACTAGGAGTTTCTTGGGACTTCGATAGAGGGCCTGTATTTTTGAGCTCATTGGTTAAAATACCTGTGTTCTTCCAGGACTTGCTAACGAGACACAAGATTTTGAGTGCAGAGTTCCTGGAGCAGCATTACGACAGGGTAAGTCCTCCACATTGTATTGAAATGTAACCCGGTAAGAACACATCTCCATGACGCGTTTCTTCAAATGTTCCTTTCGCTGAATAGCAACCTGTCACGGTTAACAGCTTTTTAAGACAGTCTGAGGTCACGCCAGAACAAGCTGAGTTTATTTGTGCAAAACCCCAGTCTGACTGAGTATTTCAGAGTATCTCTGAGATCCATGAAAAGCATTCCAGGGAATATGGAAATTAACTTGCAAGTGGCAGCATAGTACTCAGGAACTGTTTTTCTCCTAACATATAAGCCAGGCATTTTACACAATGTGGCTGTTCTGACTACAGCTCCCTGTCTTTCAGTGCTGGGAGATCACTAGTTGGCTTGTGTTTTCTAACAAGCAGATGCACTCTGAAATAGCGGCTTGACATTCACACCGATGATTGTCTTTCTCCCCTCCAGTTCTTCAGTGAATATGAGAAGTTACTCCACTCAGAGAACTACGTGACTAAAAGGCAGTCCCTCAAGGTAAGAACGTGGGTTCTGTTCCTGTTGTAGTAAACAGCTCTCATGTAGTATTTCTATGCATATGTTTTTAATGGCTAAATATAGAGGTGGTCTCTTACATGGTGTTTGGTTACTGAAAATAGCAGCAAGCTGACCGCTGTAGCGCCACCCTGTGGATGGAGTAGGTTTTAGATTTCATCTGCCTGGTAACGTCCTATTTTTGCCAATGCATAGCAGTATCTTCACTTTGCCTTGTGTAAACCCAACTATAATGATTACAATCTATTTTATACAGTTTTAGTGGAAGCTTATGGTTCAAACATGGTATTAAATAAATCATGACTTTTTCACCTACCCCAGACTGTAATTGCAAGTATTACTTAATGTTTTTTGTCACTCTGAAACAATTTAGTTGCTGGGAGAGCTTCTTCTCGATCGACACAATTTCACCATCATGACTAAATACATCAGCAAGCCAGAGAACCTCAAGCTAATGATGAACCTTCTTCGAGACAAAAGCCGCAACATCCAGTTTGAGGCCTTCCACGTCTTCAAGGTAAAATAAAGAAAAACAGAGACTAGCACAAGGCTATAGTAGGCGGTGCAGTTTGACTGAGTTGAGTTGGATTGTAAGAATCATTTGTCCTCTTCCTTCCCCTGTAGGTGTTTGTGGCCAACCCCAACAAGACACAGCCCATCTTGGACATTCTTCTGAAGAACCAGACCAAACTCATCGAGTTCCTCTCCAAGTTCCAGAACGACAGGACGGAGGACGAACAGTTCAACGATGAAAAGACGTATCTGGTCAAACAGATCAAAGATCTGAAGAGGCCAGCTCCCCAGGAGGCCTGAGGGAAGGGCTTAAGGTGTCCAGACAACATCTGGATAACAGACTTGTCAGCAGCTGCTGCTGTTCTAGTTTTTCCACCATTTGAGGAAATGAAACGGAAAAAAATAACGCACCACATCAAGTCATCAGGAATTCTCCAGCTCATTCTGCTGTTCAACACAACGGACATTAGATTTATTTTCTGATTTATTTTTCTCCTTTAAAAAGAAGAGCTGAACATAATAGATGCTGCACATTAAGACATGTGGAAGGGTAACAACAACAACACAAAGGTCATTTAAGCAAATAGTAACAATGAAATCTACTACATTTGAGCGCTATGCAGACTTCTGACGCACACACATATGCTATAATATCAGCATAAACCTTGAGAGGGCAAGGTACTAGCAAAGTGAACATTGGGGTGTTGGTTGCATGCCTTGTTCAAATGTGACAGATACATGGCTGTGCTTGGGGCTAAACGCTGGCTGAGAGATTACATTTCCAGTCTTGCCCTGTCTACTTAGTGCCACAGATGGCAAAAAGCACATACCAGCTACAACTCTTATCTATGCCTTCATCGTGTGCAACAGTGTTTCATTTTAAAATGGGCTCTCAAATGGCCTCACCGAACCATGCAGCTATTGGTGTTGTGAAACAGCACAAAGCAGATGGTATGGATAAAATGCTAGATATTCGGTACATGCCTGAATTGGGTTTCTTTTTTTTGTTCTGGGAAAGGGTGAACGTGTACATATGCCATTAGTGTTTTTTTGCTTTGTAGATTTTGTTGAAACGTTGACACATGGCTATACAGTACTAGTCTAAAATTGAAACCTGCTCATTCAAGTTTTTGTTTTTTTTGTACTATTTTCTATGTTGTAGAATAATAGTGAAGATAAATTATGAAATAACATATGGAATCATGCAGAACCAAAAAAGTTGTACTTTTAGATTCTTCAAAGTAGCCACCCTTTGCCTTGACAGCTTTACACACTCTTGGCATTCTCTCAACCAGCTTCACCTGGAATGCTTTTCCAACAGTCTTGAAGGAGTTCCCACACACCCTTGTTGGCTGCATTTCGTTCATTCTGTGGTCCAACTCTTCCTACCCATCTCAATTGGGTTGAGGTTGGGTGATTGTGGAGGCCAGGTCATCTGAAGCAGCACTCCCACCACTCTCCTTGGTCAAATACCCTTACACAGCCTGGAGGTGTGTTGGGTCATTGTCCTGTTGAAAAACAAATTATAGTCCCCCTAAGCGTGAACCAGATGGGAAGGCGTATCACTGCAGAATGCTGTGGTAGCCATGCTGTTTAAGTGTGCCTTGAATTCTAAGTAAATAACTGACAGTGTCATCAGCAAAGCACCCCCACACCACCACCTCCATGAGTCCCGGTGGGAACCACACATGTGGAGATCATCCGTTCACCTACTCTGCGTCTCACAAAGTCATGGCGGTTGGAACCAAACATCTTTAATATGTACTCATCAGACCAAAGGACAGATTTCCCCCGGTTTAATGTCCATTGCTTGTGTTTCTTGGCCCAAGCAAGTCTCTTTCTTATTGGTGACCTTTAGTGGTTTCTTTGCAGCAATTCAACCACGAAGGCCTGATTCACGCATCCCCTCTGAACAGTTGATGTTGATGTGTCAGTTACTTGAACTCTGACACATTTATTTGGGCTGCAATTTCTGAGGCTGGGAACTCTAATGATCTTACCCTCTCTCTTCCTTTCCTGTGGTGTTCCTCGTGAGAGACAGTTTCATCATTAGCGCTTGATGGGTTTTGCTACTGCACTTGAAGAAACTTTCAATGTATTTTTTTTTAAAAATTCTCCGTATTGTCTGACCTAAATGTCTTTTAAAGTAATGGACTGTCATTTCTCTGCTTATTTGAGGTGTTCTTGCCATGACATGGACATGGTCTTTTACCAAATAGGGTTACGGTTCTGTATCTTCTGTATACCACCCCTACCTTGTCATAACAGAACTGATTGGCTAAAATGCAATAAGGAAATTCAACAAAATATTATTATTTTTAAAGGAACACCTGTTAATTGAAGTGCATTCTAGGTGATTACCTCATGAAGCTGGTTGAGAGTGCAAAGCTGTCAAGGCCAATGGTGGCTACTTTGAAGAATCTCAAATATATATTAATTTGTGTAACACTTTTGGTTACTACCGGTACATGATTCCATATGTTATTTTATAGTTTTGATGTCTTCACTATTATTCTACAATGTAGAAAATAGTCAAACTAAAGAGAACCCCTTGAATGAATAGCTGTTAACTTTTGACTGGTACTGTGTATATATATTTGACTTTAAAAAATGTTTTTTTGTTACTTCTAATCAAGTACATTTTTAAAACAGTGACACGTAAAATCAGACATTATGCGTTTAATTTGACTGAATTGAAATGGTTTTTATTTGTACATAACTTCCAGCCAGGGCCAGCTCTTACATTGTTAACCATTAATAATAATTAGTACAGCTGAGGAATGTCATGGTATTAGCCTAGATCTCTTCTTAATCCTCTTTTTCTGTCTGTATTTAAGTAACTCAGTTAAAATGTGCTGGGTGCCAGGACATTGGGGTGGAAGGGAAGAGTTCTAATGGAAACATGAAATTTGTGCTGAGCAGCCAGGCAATGGTCACGTTGCATGCATCAGCCAATGGTTGTGTGCTATGTCGTCAACTGTCATTGACTGACAGATTGCTATAACATGATGGGGTTAGCTGATATGTAAAATATCTATCCAGGCGTTAAAGATCTGGCAGGCTTCAGCAACGCTTGGGCAAAGGAACACACCCTTCATCTCCCAACTGGAATCTGTTCTGGGTGTTTGTGCGGTTTTCAGGGAATCGCAACATTCTCCCCCCCAACTCATCCACTCTGGTTTATTATTATACTCTAACTTCACCGCTTTCTGGTGGTGTCTGGGTGTTGCAACACTCTGATTTTATCTCTCCCCCCCCATTTCATTGGGGTTAAAATTCCAGTACAATCCCAGAGCATTGTGTATGTTATTTGGAGATTGTTTACTTTTACACTGACTGAGCAAATTTGCCATTTGAAGCACAGTATTTATTTGAGGGATATGAAAATCTTGCATATATATCACTCAACAGACATGTTTAATTGCAGTGAAGGATATGGTCAGAGAGTGATGTTGAGCCGAGTGCTTTTGACTGACCGCTCATCCATTTATTCCAATAGACAACTGATCAGCCATTTCATTGTGCAAACCAACAGAGAACAGTACGCTAAAGACCAGTATTCCTCAATGCATATTTAAATAGCATGTTCCTCTACTGGCTGCATGGTACTCTACATACAATGTTGTGCTGGAATTTTCTTCCAAATAAATCATTTACATTTGAGAATAGCCAAATAATCTCATGCTATCTTTGACTCCAGTCCCAGCACATTGTGTATGGGTGCTTTCAGAAGTGTCAAAGGCTCTACAATCTAAACAACAGAAATAAAGGAAAAACATTTGGAATAAATTGAACCTGTGGTCAGTGTTATTAGTCTCTCATTGTCCTTTCCTGTATCTGTCTTTGTGCTAAATGTCTGGAAGAGTAAAATAAAACACAGTGTGTTAATGATACGTTGAGACAACGGTGCTTGTGGGGACTGGGAACAGAATCCGCTTGAATTTGGATGGGCAAGGTTTGACTTCAAACAAGGAAGTGAAATGGAATCTATCGTTCTATATTGTGAGGCAGTTTTAGCAACAGCTGTGCTGGACTGTGGTCGACATAGATAATAGTTCTGACGGTACGGGTGGGGATGATGAAAGTCATGGGATGGTCTATGGTGAAAAAGAATGTTCCTGGTATAAGTGCTGCTGACGGCAGTGGCACTTCTAGTGTTGAGACCGTGAAGGTAGTGGAAAACAAAAGTAATGGAAAATTGTGATTATGTTTGATGCGACCACAAGGTCTCATCTACACCCTATTTGATTAACCAATGCCGTTAAGAGATCAGGGAAGTAGCATTAGCCCGGTTCATTGGTAATGGTAGACTGTTTATATTCTGTGCTGACCATGTCCAGCAAGGGAAGATTCTGAAAATGAAAAGTCTATGGGAAGAAAATCACGAGTCATGTCCCTGGAGCTTTGGCTATGCTGAGGGGGGTCATTTCTGGGGTTCCACTATGTCCATATATAATATAAAATGTAGAGGGGGTTATAGTGGTTAAAGCCAAAAGGCTGTTCAGTAAGAAAGGGGCAGAGAAGTGGAAGCCTGTCAGTATTATTGTTTGAGAAAGTTGTACCTAAGAAAGAACAGATGAGCTTCCTGGCTTTCACTGTTAGAGTTTGTCCCACCCCCATTAAGGTGATTTAAATGCCAAAGAATGAGAATCTGTGCTAATCCATCTGGCCTCGTGGCCTTGTGAATGTTGACCTGTTTAAAGGTCTTGCTCACGGCTACGGAGAGCATGATCACACAGTTGTCCGGAAGAGCTGGTGCTCTCATGCATGCTTCAGTGTTGCCGCGAAGCGAACATAGAAAGCATTTAGCTCATCTGGTACACTCGCGTCACTGGGCAGCTTGCGGCTGGGTTTCCCTTTGTAGTCCGTAATAGTGTGCAAGCCCTGCCACATCCGACAAGCGTCAGGGCCGGTGTAGTAGGATTCAATCTTAGTCCTGTTTTGACGTTTTGCCTGTTTCAAATGTATTTATATAGCCCTTCTTACATCAGCTGATATATCAAAGTGCTGTACAGAAACCCAGCCTAAAACCTCAAACAGCAAGCAATGCAGGTGTAGAAGCACGGTGGCAAGGAAAAACTCCCAAAAAGGCCCAGACAGGAAGACCACGTAAGTGACTCAACCCACTCAAGTGACGCACCCCTCCTAGGGACGGCATGGAAGAGCACCAGTAAGCCAGTGACTCAGCCCCTGTAATAGGGTTAGAGGCAGAGAATCCCACTGGAGAGAGGGGAACCAACCAGGCAGAGACAGCAAGGGCAGTTCGTTGTTCCAGAGCCTTTCCATTCACCTTCACACCCCTGGGCCAGACTACACTCAATCATATGACCTACTGAAGAGATGAGTCTTCAGTAAAGACTTAAAGGTTGAGACCGAGTCTGCGTCTCTCACATGGGTAGGCAGACCATTCCATAAAAATGGAGCACTTTAGGAGAAAGCCCTGCCTCCAGCTGTTTGCTTAGAAATTCTAGGGATAATTAGTCTTGTGACCGTAGCGTACTTGTAGGTATGTACGGCAAGACCAAATCAGAGAGATAGGTAGGAGCAAGCCCATGTAATGCTTTGTAGGTTAGCAGTAACACCTTGAAATCAGCCCTTGCCTTAACAGGACGCCAGTGTAGGGAGGCTAGCACTGGAGTAATATGATAATTTTTGGGGGTTCTAGTCAGGATTCTAGCAGCTGTATTTAGCCCTAACTGAAGTTTATTTAGTGCTTTATTTAGTGCTTTATCCGGGTAGCCAGAAAGTAGAGCATTGCAGTAGTCTGTAGATGTAGATGTAAAAAAGCTGTCCTTGAAACAGTCCTGATATGTTCATCAAAAGAGAGATCAGGGTCCAGAGTAACGCTGAGGTCCTTCACAGTTTTATTTGAGACTACTGTACAACCATCAAGATTAATTGTCAGATTCAACAGAAGATCTCTTTGTTTCTTGGGACCTAGAACAAGCATCTTTCTTTTGTCCGAGTTTAAAAGTAGAACGTTTGCAGCCATCCACTTCCTTATGTCTGAAACACAGGCTTCTAGCGAGGAAAATTTTGGGGCTTCACCATGTTTCATTGAAATGTACAGCTGTGTGTCATCCGCATAGAGGTCAAATATATAGTGAAAACAATAGTGGTCCTAAAACGGAACCTTGAGGAACACCGAAATGTACAGTTGATTTGTTAGAGGACAAACCATTCACAGAGACAAACATATCTTTCCGACAGATAAGATCTAAACCAGACCCGAACTTGTCCGTGTAGACCAATTTGGGTTTTCAATCTCTCCAAAAGAATGTGGTGATTGATGGTATCAAAACAGCACTAAGGTCTAGGAGCACGAGGACAGATGCAGAGCCTCGGTCTGACGCCATTAAAAGGTAATTTACCACCTTCACAAGTGCAGTCTCAGTGCTATGATGGGGTCTAAAACCAGACTGAAGCATTTCGTATACATTGTTTGTCTTCAGGAAGGCAGTGAGTTGCTGCGCAACAGCTTTTTCAAAAAAAACAAATGTTTGATGGTTCGTCTGAGGGCATGGCTGGATTTCTTATAAGCATCCGTATTTGTGTCCCGCTCATTGAAAGCGGCACACTAACAAGCTCGGTGCGAATGTTGCCTGTAATCCATGGCTTCAGGTTGGGATATGTACGTATGGTCACTGTGGGGACGACGTTGTCAATGCACTTATTGATGAAACTGGTGACTGAGGTAGTATGCTCCGCAATGCGGTTGGATGAATCACGGAACATATTCCAGTGTCTGCTAGCAAAACAGTCCTCTAGCGTACATTTGACCGAGTCACCTAAACGTTCCTTTATTTATTTACCCAATTTCGTGGTTTCCAATTTTTGTGGGTCTTTGTGATTTCACAGCCAAGGCGGTGCAAGAAACCCTTTCGGTGAATGTATGTGTAGGGATGTATTTTGGAGTGGACTGTGATTGAAGAAGTGTGACGTGTTTTATTTTGTATGATTTCGTTTCACCCCATTCCCGAAATGTTAATTGTTTTGTTTCTTATTCAATAAACCATCCAGCTAGTGGCGGTAATGCACATTTAACTCCAACCGCCGTGAAACCCCATCGAAGAAGAACAAGACAACCAGATACATTGTGTCAGTAACAACAGTTAAGGCTCACATACGAGTAGGGGATCTAGCTACCTTAGCTAGAGGAAACGAAACCCACCCGATTAGTCTTTGACAGGAACAGCAATGGTCAAGATCACTTTCCTGTCCGTCGCGGGTCAGAAAGTCGAGAAGGAGGAGAATGATGGCGAAAAGACCGAAATTCTCATAACCCATCCGATGGTAAGTTAGTGATGCATTTTCGTTGTGGTTGCAACATGATATCGCTTTGTGTGCATTGCCCTTCGATAAAACAGAGCTAACTGGTGCTACTTCCAATAATTATTTAGTCGCGCGCGGTGGGTTCGTCAAGCGTCTGCGGTGCATTTTACTTGACATTTACTGGCACATTGAAGAACGCAGCAGGTGCTTTAGAACATTATTTGAGGTCAGAGCAGCCATTGCCATTTGGCAGGAAATAAAACGATGCTGTGCGGCTAACAAGCTATTTGTGGAAATGTCGGCACTTTGCCAAATAGCCGATTGAATGAACAAAGGGGCACTGCTAACATTACTATTGAACATAGTTAAGTGGATGTTCTTAGTCAAATTAGCTTTATCAACATCAGTTATTTAGGCAAACGTTAGGCTATGAGAATTGACCGATAAATTATTAGCTGTAAGAACCTAAACCAAGGAGTATCAAGTTGTTACTTTTGCTTTAAGCATAAACCTATAATGCTTGCTGTGGATTATGAAGAATTATTTCTTGGCAAATGTGAATGGATTACAAGAAAAGCATGTTTACCAAACACAGGCAGCAGACAAAATGGCAGATGGAGGTTACTACTGCTTGCCATGCAAGTTCATATTTCATAAGCAGCATCACTGTGCCATCAGTAGGCTACAGTTCTCAACTTGTGATGCAGTGGTTCTAGGAAAGCTTCGCTCCCCAGCATGCTGCAGTTTCAAATCTAATCAAATATGCTTTGCTTTTAGTCAGCCACTTGCAGACAGTAATGAGCTACAACTAAAGCCTTAGATGTGTATTTTATCAAAGGTTAGAAGGATGCATCTAAACCAATTAGGGTGTATGTCTGCCAGTTTTTATCTCAAGGGGAAGTTGGCAGTTGCCTATTGGCCATTATCTTCTATAGCGTTTGTTGGAAATGTAGACAGACCATTGTCATGTTCTCAGTCCATGTAAGGCCCTCCTATCTCAATCAGTAGGAAAGGAGAACACTGGTAGCTATCTGCCTCTGGGGAGCACAGACACATGCATGCATACATACATACATGCATACGCACAGACACCCACACACAGTGAAAATGATGTGTAGTCTATCCCTTCGTCCTTGTGCATTTTATCTCCTAGTTTATCCTTCAACACAGGTTGTCATAACACCAAGGTTTTTGGTTTGATAGTCTGTGAGCTGTTTTCAGATGCAGGCAATAGCAATGTCAGGAGAATTTCACTCCAAGTACCAGCTAAGAATAACTTGCTTTTTTGTCTCCTACGCTCAGAGCTCATCCTCCAGGATAAATGTACCTATCCACCCACGTAGTTGCACATATATACGGTAGAAAGCCAACCCGTGACACGCTGCCAACACACCGGTGGAGCGTGTGGCAGCGGCAGATGGGGTGAGAGACTGGGGGTGGCATTACTCTCCATCTTAGAAGTGCCACATTGCTAACCACTCTGTCATCCCTCTCTCTGCCACCCACGTTGCTGTTTCCCTGCTACAACATGCAGATTTATTCCACCTACCGTAACTATAGCTGCAGGTTTCAGGATTCACTTTTGTAGTCATCTTTCTATCTAAGAGCAGAAGCATAATACTCCTAACCCAACCTGACTTAGTCTGCCCTGTCTTGATGTGACCATAGAATATATGTGAAACACTAGCTGTGAGTATCCTTTTTACCTAGGAGGAGGAGGGGGGGTGATAATTAAGTAAGTAAGCCTTGGGCAAGAAAGCTTTGTCTGAGTTTGTTCATAGCGTGAGGCAGCTTGATGTAGAAGTACACACCCTGGACAGGACACTAGCCTGGTGTGATGTGTGTGTATTCATGTATGTGACCCTGTGTGTCTCCCTGTCAGGAGGATGATGAGGAGCTGGTTCTGCCTCTGCGCTCCCAGAGGTCTCCTCTGAACGGCCTATGTTGCCTGACCTCTGGCCTGGTGGTCTTCATGTCTGGCCTGGTGTTGGCCTCCATCTATGTCTATCGCTACTACTTCATACCCCAGGTACCTAGCATCTACATACAGTGTCTCAGTACAGTGACAGTATGAGACAACACTCTGATGATACCACTTAGGCCTATCCTCTATTGTCCTATCTTTTGATGTGGGATTTGTAAATGTGCTTCCTGGTGTAACTGCCTCTGATGGTGTTGTTGTTATGATCTACATTGGAGATTTTCCATTTGGTTATCAGCACGTTGGTCTTTCTATCCCAGTCGGGGATCATGAAACATTTAGTAATAGTAGAGACTGTGATAATGAAGATGATAGTTAGTGATAGCCTTGCTAACGGTTCCCCTGGGCCTTGACCTAGATCCCAGAGGAGAGTCTGTTCCACTGCAGGGTTCGTTATGAGGACTCAGTGTACGCCCCTCTGAGAGGCAGACAGGAGCTGGAGGAGAACGTGGGCATCTACCTGGAAGACAACTATGAGCAGATCAGCGTGCCTGTGCCCCATTTTGGAGGAAGTGACCCTGCTGACATCATCCACGACTTTCACAGGGTGAGGAGGACCGAGCACATGCACATGCAAACACACACCTCTCGTAGGATGGAGAGTCAATCAGCAAGTTTTTGGACATTATTTATTTGTTTTCTCTATGTCACCAGGGACTGACAGCCTACCATGACATCGCTTTGGACAAATGCTATGTCATCGAGCTCAATACCACCATCGTCATGCCCCCACGGAACCTCTGGGAACTGCTGGTCAATGTTAAGGTAACATAAGTCCTCTCTCTCTCTGGCTCTGTCTCTCTCTCTCTGTCTGTCTCTCGGTCTCTCTCTCTCTGTCTCTGTCTCTCTGTCTCTGCCTGTCTGTCTCTGCCTGTCTGAGATACCATCTCTCATATTCCACAACCTATTATGTTCTCTCTTCCTTCTGTCCCTCTCTCTCTCTCCCCCTCTGTCCCTCTCAATTAAATTCATAGGGCTTTATTGGCATGGGAAACATATGTTCACATTGTCACAGTAAGTGAAATAGATGATAAATGTGAAATGAACAATAAAAAAGTAACAGTAAACATTACACTCACAAAAGATCCAAAGTCATTGATACATTTCAATTGTCATAGTTTATATACAGTGTTGTAACAATGTGCAAATAGTTAAAGTAGAAAAGGGAAAATAAATCAACATAAATATGGGTTGTATTTACAATGTTTGTTCTTCACTGGTTGCCCTTTTCTTGTGGCAACAGGTCACACATCTTGCTGTTGTAATGGCACACTGTGGAATCGATCAAAATTGGATTTGTTTTCAAATTCTTTGTGGATCTGTAATCTGAGGGAAATGTGTGTCTCTATGGTCATACATTTGGCAGGAGGTTAGGAAGTGCAGCTCAGTTTCCACCTCATTTTGTGGTCAGTGTGCACATAGCCTGTCTTCTCTTGAGAGCCAGGTCTGCCTTTGGCTGCCTTTCTCAATAGCAAGGCTATGCTCACTGAGCCTGTACATAGTCAAAGCTTTCCTTATTTTGGGTCAGTCACAGTGGTCAGGTATTCTGCCACTGTGTACTCTCTGTTTAGGGCCAAAGAACATTTCTAGTTTGCTCTGTTTTTTTGCTAAATCTTTCCAATGTGTCAAGTAATTATATTTTTGTTTTCTCATGATTTGGTTGGGTCTAATTGTGTTGCTGTCCTGGGGCTCTGTGAGTTCTGTTTGTGTTTGTAAACCGAGCCTCAGGACCAGCTTGCTTAGGGGACTCTTCTCCAGGTCCATCTCTCTGTAGGTGATGGCTTTGTTATGGAAGGTTTGGGAATTGCTTCGTTTTAGGTGGTTGAAGAATATAACGTCTCTTTTCTGGATTTTGATCATTAGCGGGTATTGGCCTAATTCTGCTCTGCATGCATTATTTGGTGTTTTACATTGTAAACAGAGGATATTTTTTGTAGAATTCTGCATGTGGAGTGTCAGTTTGGTGTTTGTCTCATTTTGTGAATTCTTTGTTGGTGAGCGGACCCCAGACCTCACAACCATAAAGGGCAATGGGTTCTATAACTGAATCAAGTATTTTTAGTCAGATCCTACTTGGTATGTCAAATTTTATGCTCCTTTTGAGGGCCCTTCTTGCCTTGTCTCTCAGATCGTTCACAGCTTTGTGGAAGTTACCTGTGGTGAGGTAGGTAGAGGTGTGTATAGTTTTTTTGTGTGCTCTATGGCAACAGTGTCTAGATGGAATTTGAATTTGTGGTCCTATGAACTGGACCTTTTTTGGAACACCATTTTTTGTCTTACTGAGATTTACTGTCAGGCCCAGGTCTGACAGAATCTGTGCAGAAGATCTAGTTGCTGCTGTAGGCCCTCCTGGGTTGGACAGAAGTACCAGATCATCAGCAAACAGTGGACATTTGACTTCAGATTCTAGTAGGGTGAGGTCGGGGGCTGCAGACTGTTCTAGTGGCCTCGCCAATTTGTTGATATACAGTGCCTTCGGAAAGTATTCAGACCCCTTGACTTTTTCAACATTTTGTTACAGCCTTATTCTAAAATGCCCCATAATGACAACGTGAAAAGTTGATTTTCTTTTGTTGTAAGGTCCCACAGTTGACAGTGCATGTCAGAGCAAAAACCAAGCCATGAGGTTGAAGGAATTGTCTGTAGTGCTCCGAGACAGGATTGTGCCGAGGATCTGGGGAAGGGTACCAAAACATTTCTGCAGCATTGAAGGTCTCCAAGAACACAGTGGCCTCCATCATTCTTAATTAGAGGTTTGGAACCACCAAGACTCTTCCTAGAGCTGGCTGTCTGGCCAAACTGAACAATCCGGGGAGAAGGGCCTTGGTCAGGGAGGTGACCAAGAACCCGATGGTCACTCTGACAGAGCTCTGCAGTTCCTTTGTGGAGATGGTTGTCTTTCTGGAAGGTTCTCCCATCTCTGCAGCACTCCACAAATCAGGCCTTTATGGTAGAGTGGCCAGACGGAAGCCACTCTTCAGTAAAAGGCACATGACAGCCCGCTTGGAGTTTGCCAAAAGGCACCTAAAGGACTCTCTGACCATGAGAAACAAGATTCTGTGGTCGGATGAAACCAAGATTGACCTCTTTGACCTGAATGCCGAGCGTCATGTCTAGAGGAAACCTGGCACCATCCCTATGGCATGATGGTGGTAGCAGGTTCACCTTCTAACAGGACAACAACCCTAAGCACACTGCCAAGACAAAGCAGAAGTGGCTTCGGCACAAGTCTCTGAATGTCCTTGATTGGCCCAGCCAGAGCCCGGACTTGAACCTGTTCGAACATTTCTGGAGTGCAGCGACACTATCCAACCTGACAGTGCTTGAGAGGATCTGCAGAGAAGAATGGGAGAAACTCATACCCAAGAAGACTTGATGCTAATGTAAATGTGATATTTCAGTTTTATTTTTTATAAATTAGCAAACATTTCTAAAAACCTGTTTGCTTTGTCATTATGGTGTATTGTGTGTAGAAATTTTTGAACAAGGCTGTAACAAAATGGGGGAAACATCAAGGGTTCTGAATACTTTCCGAAGGCACTGTATATATGTGACTCACCACCTGGATTCGGTCTTATGTAGCAAAATGTGAAATGGTGTTTCCTACATTGCATAAAAGTAGAGACTCAGATCTACAAAATGGTATATCATAGACTGCATTTGAGGAACAATGGTAAAGTAATTCTGCTTTGGAAGTTGATCAACTTGTCAACTCACTTTTGAGAAAATGGCCTTTGAATGTTTTGGTATCTAGTGAAGAGCTCTTCTTTGTCTAAACCCATTCAGCATCGTTCACACCCTCTTTAGCTTTAGCCCTACCCATCTCGGAGCGCACACTTGATGCTCTGGCCGATGATTTGTTTACCTCTGGATAACATGAAAACAGCCTAACCAGCTCTGCTGGCAACATTTTAATTATGCTTTTTTGCAGACGTTTACTGACACTGGCCATATTCAACGGGTGTTGTACACGCGTCACGTAACGTTAGCTAACGAGCCAGCCAGCTAGCTAATGATAGCTAGTTAAACGACAATGAACAAAGTGCCAACAATGCCACATTGATGGGAGCTAACCAACCAGGTGCAATCAAATCAAAATCAAATGTATTTATATAGCCCTTCGTACATCAGCTGATATCTCAAAGTGCTGTACAGAAACCCACCCTAAAACCCCAAACAGCAAGCAATGCAGGTGTAGAAGCACGGTGGCTAGGAAAAACTCCCTAGACTGGCCAAAACCTAGGAAGAAACCTAGAGAGGAACCAGGCTATGAGGGGTGGCCAGTTCTCTTCTGGCTGTGCCGCGTGGAGATTATAACAGAACATGGCCAAGATGTTCAAATGTTCATAAATGACCAGCATGGTCCAATAATAATAAGGCAGAACAGTTGAAACTGGAGCAGCAGCACGGCCAGGTGGACTGGGGACAGCAAGGAGTCATCATGTCAGGTAGTCCTGAGGCATGGTTCTAGGGCTCAGGTCCTCAGAGAGAGAGAGAGAGGAAAAAAAACACTTACATTCACACAGGACACCGAATAGGACAGGAGAAGTACTCCAGATATAACAAACTGACCCTAGCCCTCCGACACATAAACTACTGCAGCATAAATACTGGAGGCTGAGACAGGAGGGGTCAGGAGACACTGTGGCCACATTCGAGGACACCCCCGGACAGGGCCAAACAGGAAGGATATAACCCCACCCACTTTGCCAAAGCACAGCCCCCACACCAATAGAGGGATATGCTAGCTAGCTAACATTAGGCTCTAACTTGGAAAGCAAACAGCTTTTTGGAAATTAATAATAATGTCTGCTAGTTAGCCAACCATCTAACATTAGCTTAAGACATATAACGTAAACTCGTACATCGCCTTGGTCCGTACAATTGCCCTTTTATTTTAGCGCCCCAAAAGCGTAATACTTCCAGATCAACTGTAATGTCAATACCATTGTAAAGCACAATTTCTCCCCTTTCCAACAGAATCAATTACATGACCTAAACGCTGCCCGTTTCTGCATAATTTAAGCAGACAATGAGCCCCGTCGGGTCTTTTTAAAAATGGCGGGTCTGGCAGCAAAACTAATGCGTGATAGTGAGAAGGAGAGATGTTGTGTGGGAAAATTGCTTTTTTTCACTCGATCTGTCCAACTTATCACCTTATCACCTCTAAAATGTAAATAAAACACTATAAAGAGTTTATATAATGTGTCATTACATACCTATTTGAAGGTTTGTGTCGAATTTGAATTGGGTTTTTGGGCGGTGCTAAAGTGATCTTAGAAGTTAACAGCGGCTTTGAGAATGATGATCGCATGCAATGATGATGAAAAAAATTACTAGGTACCCCCCCTTACCCCCGTCACTGTCCATTTCTTGTTTTTAAAGGATGATAGAAGTGCTACACCTGGTGGAGAGAGATTGTAAGACAGAAATAGTTGCTTTATGCGTTCTGTACGTTACGACATGACACATCACGATGTAACGGAGGGTCAGTTTTTTTTTCTACTTTTCTCCAATACTATAGAGCAATTACCATGTCGATCAACGCTTGAATAGAAACCGATTTTGACGTCAACACAGTCGCTACCGTCCCATTAGTTTTCTTTGTAGCCTCGTTTGAATGTTGCGGTTGCGCACATTTGTTTGAGATCACACACACAACGTTAGCTAACGACCCAGACAGCTAACAACAATGAACAAAGTGTCAACAATGCCACCGTGCTGGGAGCTAACCAACCAGGTACAATATTAGCTAGCTTTAACTAGAAAAGCACACGGCTCTGGGAAGGTCTATCTATACCTGTTGTATTCAATGCATGTGACACAAAAACTTGATTTGAAAAAAGATTGGAGTAGTGGTTTATCCATCTCCGTTTTGGATAGATAACTTTTCGTGTTGTTTGTTAAGTGTAACCACGGTCTATAGATTCTTCAGTTACATTTAGCTGATTTCTGACGTGCTGTTCCTTCTTTTCCCGTTGTGTATTTCTATATTGTTTTAGTGATTCACCATAGCGAAGGCGTAGGCTCAGGTTTTCTGGGTCTCTGTTTTTGGTTGGATAGGTTTCTGAATTTCATTCTTAGGTTTTTACATTGTTCATCAAACCATTTGTCATTGTTGTTAATGTTCTTAGGCTGTCCTCTTGAAATTGTTAGATTTGATAGGAAAGCAGAGGTCAAATATACTGTTTAGGTTTTCTACTGGTAAGTTTACACCTTCACTATTACAGTGAAATGTTTTGTCCAGGAAGTTATCTGAAAGTGATTGAATTAGTTGTTTTTTAGTAGGTTTCTATACCACTTTCCTTCCATCTATAGCATTTCTTAATATTGTGCAGTTCCTTTGGCTTTGATGCCTCAGGATTGAGTATTGCTCTGTTCAGTAGACTGTTATCTTGATGTGATCTGGTAGAGGTGTCAGTGGGCTGACTGTGAATGCTCTGAGAGATTGGGTTGAGGTCAGTGATAAAGTAATTTACAGTACTACTGCCAAGGGATGAGCTATTGGTGTACCTACCATAGGAGTCTCCTTGAAGCCTACCATTGACTATGTACAGACCCAGCGTGTGACAGAGCTGACAGGAGTTGTGACCTGTTTTGTCATAGTTGTGTGTAGGGGGGCATATTTGGGAGGGAATGCTGTCACCTCCAGGTAGGTGTTTGTCCCCCTGTGTGTTGAGGGTGTCAGGTTCTTGTCCAGTTCTGTCATTTAGGTTACCACAGACTAGTACATGTCCCTGGGTCTGGAAATGGTTTATCTCCCCCTCTAAGATGGGCAAACATGTCTTCATTAAAGTATGGGGTATCTATTGGGGGGATATAGGTAGCACACACAAGGAAATGTTTCTCTGTTGAGATTAATTTCTAGCCAGATGTAAAATGTTCCTGTTTTTACAAATTTTACCGAGTCTCTTCCCTGTTTCACACTTGGTAGTTTGGTGGATGGGACTACCAACTCTCTGTAACCTAGGGGGCAACCAGTGGGTCCATTTCCTCTATACCATGTTTGTTGTAGGATGACGATATCTTTATTTCCAATTTATTTGATGAAGTCTGGGTTCTTTCTCTCTCCTGTCCCTTCTCTTTTTCTCTTTCTGAATTCTAACCCTGTCTACCTCCCCCTCTCTGTCTTTTAGAAGGGGACGTACCTTCCCCAGACCTACATTATCCAGGAGGAGATGGTTGTGACGGGGAAGGTTCATAACATGCGCCAGCTGGGGCCCTTCATCTACCGCCTGTGTAACGGCAAGGACACATACCGCCTGAAGCGCCACGCCCGCAGACGTAGGTTGGGGAGAGGTGATGGGGAGGTTCAGAGCCTTGTATAGGGTTGTGGGAGTCACTCAGGGTCTGAATGGTCCACCTACAGTGCCTTGCAAAAGTATTCATACCCCTTGGCATTTTTCCTATTTTGTTGCATTACAAACTGTAATTTAAATGGATTTTTATTTGGATTTCATGTAATGGACATACACAAAATAGGCCAAATTGGTGAAGTAAAAGAAATAAAAAGATACTTGTTTAAAAACATTCTAAAAAATAAAATTTTAAAAGTGGTGCGTACATATGTAAGATCCTAAATAAGCCCCTAAATAAGATCTGGTGCAACCAATTACCTTCAAAAGCCACATAATTAGTTAAAGTCCCCCTGTGTGCCATCTAAGTGTCACATGATCTCAGTATATATACACCTGTTCCAAACGGCCCCAGAGTCTGCAACACCGCTAAACAAGGGGCACAACCAAGCAAGCGCCACCATGAAGACCAAGGAGCTCTCCAAACAGGTCATGGACAAAGTTGTGGAGAAGTACAGATCAGGGTTGAGTTATAAAACAATATCAGACACTTTGAACATCCCACATAGCACCTTTTAAATCCTTTATATAAAAAATGAAGAATATGGGAACACAACAAACCTGCCAAGACGGCCACCCACCAAATCTCACAGACCAGGCAAGGAGGGAATTAATCAGAGAGGCAACAAAGAGACAAAAGATAACCCTGATGGAGCTGCAAAGCTCCATGGTGGAGATTGGAGTATCTGTCCAAAGGACCACTTTAAGCCGTACACTCCACAGAGTTGGGCTTTAAGGAAGGGAAGAGTGGCCATAAAAAAAAGTAATTGCTCAAAGAAAAAAAGAAGCAACCATGTTTGGTGTTTGCCAAGAGCCATGTGGGAGACTCCCCAAACATATGGAAGAAGGATCTCTGGTCAGATGAGACTAAAATTGAGCTTTTTGACTATCAAGGAAAACACTATGTCTGGCACAAATCCAACACCTCATCACCCTGAGAACACCATGCTGTGGGGATGTTTTTCATCGGCAGGGACTGGGAAACTGGTCAGAATTGAAGGAATGATGGATGGTGCTAAATACACGGAAATTCTTGAGGGAAACCTGTTTTCACTTTTCCAGAGATTTGAGACTGGGTCGGCGGTTCACCTTCCAGCAGGACAATGACCCGAAGCATACTGCTAAAGCAACACTCAAGTGGTTTAAGGGGAAACATTTAAATGTATTGGAATGGCCTAGTCAAAGCCCAGACTTCAATCCAATTGAGAGTCTGTGATATGACTTGGATTGCTGTACACCAACTTGAAGGAGATAGAGCAGTTTTGCCTTGAAGAATGGGCACAAATTCCAGTGGCTAGATGTGCCAAGCTTATAGAGACACCCCAAGAGGCTTGCAGCTGTAATTGCTGCAAAAGGTGGCTCTACAAAGTATTGACTTGGTTGGTGAATAGTAGAGGGCGACCAATTTATGATTTTTCAACACGGATACCGATTATTGGTGGACCAAAAAAAGTCGATGTTGATTTTTTTATTTTTTTTTACATTAAAAAAAAAAACATAATAAAAATAAAACATTAAAATGGTAATAATGACAATTACAACAATACTGAATGAACATATTTTAACTTAATATAATACATCAATAAAATCTATTTAGCCACAAATAAATAATGAAACATGTTCAATTTGGTTTAAATAATGCAAAAACAAAGTGTTGGAGAAGAAAGTAAAAGTGCAATATGTGCCATGTAAGAAAGCTAACGTTTAAGTTCCTTGCTCAGAACATGACAACATATGAAAGCTGGTGGTTCCTTTTAACATGAGTCTTCAATATTCCCAGGTAAGAAGTTTTAGGTTGTAGTTATAGTAAATATAGGACTATTTCTCTCTCTACCATTTGTATTTCATATGCAGTACCTTTTTGACTATTGGATGTTCTTATAGGCACTTTAGTATTGCCAGTGTAACAGTATAGCTTCCGTCCCTCTCCTCGCCCCTACCTGGGCTCAAACCAGGAACACATCGACAACAGCCACCCTCGAAGCAGCGTTACCCATGCAGAGCAAGGAGAATAACTACTCCAAGTCTCAGAGCGAGTGACGTTTGCAACGCTATTAGCGCTCACCCCGCTAACTAGCTAGCCATTTCACATCGGTTACACCAGCCTAATCTTGGGAGTTGATGGGCTTGAAGTCATAAACAGCGCAATGCTTGAAGCACAGCAAAGAGCTGCTGGCAAAACACACAAGTGCTGTTTGAATGAATGCTTACGAGCCTGCTGGTGCCTACCATCGCTCAGTCAGACTGCTCTATCAAATCATAGACTTAATTATAACATAATAACACACATAAATATGATCCTTAGGTCATTAATATGGTCGAATCCGGAAACTATCATCTCGAAAACAAGACGTTTATTCTTTCAGTGAAATAGGGAACCTTTCCGTATTTTATCTAACGAGTGGCATCCATAAGTCTAAATATTGCTGTTACATTGCACAACCTTCAATGTTATGTCATAATAATGTAAAATTCTGGCAAATTAGGCTGCCCAAACTGTTGCATATACACTGACTCTGCGTGCAAGGAACTCAAGAGAAGTGACACAATTTCACCTGGTTAATATTGCC
Source organism: Oncorhynchus mykiss (assembly GCF_057628025.1). Taxonomy (NCBI): domain Eukaryota; kingdom Metazoa; phylum Chordata; class Actinopteri; order Salmoniformes; family Salmonidae; genus Oncorhynchus; species Oncorhynchus mykiss. The sequence continues at coordinate 32,724,110 of NC_143048.1, forward strand.
TGCTAACCTGGATTTCTTTTAGCTAAATATGCAGGTTTAAAAATATATACTTCTGTGTATTGATTTTAAGAAAGGCATTGATGTTTATGGTTAGGTAGACATTGGAGCAAGGACTCCTTTTTCGCGAATACGCACCGCATCGATTATATGCAACGCAGAACACGCTAGATAAACTAGTAATATCATCAACCGTGTATAGTTAACTAGTTAGTGATTGATTGTTTTTTATAAGATAAGTTTAATGCTAGCAAGCAACTTACCTTGGCTTACTGCATTCGCGTAACAGGCAGGCTCCTCGTGGAGTGCAGTGAGAGGCAGGTGGTTAGAGCATTGGACTAGTTAACTGTAAGGTTGCAAGATTGAATCCCCGAGCTGACAAGGAAAAAATCAGTGGGTCTGCCCCTGAACAAGGCAGTTAACCCACCGTTCCTAGGCCGTCATTGAAAATAAGAATGTGTTCTTAACTGACTTGCCTAGTTAAATAAAGATTAAATAAAGGTGTAAAAATTTTTTTTTTAACTTGAAATCGGCCATATTCAATCGGCCATATTTAATCGGCCATATTTAATCGGTTGACCTTTAGTGAAGTTATACACGCTCATGTTTACATGTTTTTTTTTGTTATTTCTTGTTTCCCAATAAAAAAAATGTTGCGTCTTCAAAGTGGTAGGCATGTTGTGTAAATCAAATGATACAAACCCCCCCAAAAATACATTTTAATTCAAGGTTAAGTCAACAAAATAGGAAAAAAGCCAAGGGGGTGAATACTTTCGCAAGCCACTGTATTCTCTTGTCTAATAAAAGTCTTTCACTGTCTGACTTGTAGGCATCAACAAACGGGAAGCGGCGAACTGCCATCGCATCCGCCACTTTGAGAACACGTTTGTGGTTGAGACGGTCATCTGTGATGGAGCATAAACTGTCATGAACGTCGGGCACGACACCCTAAGGCACAGCCACCTCTCTATCCACTGTAGCCACTGTAGCGCATCCCTGTGTAGATATTTTGAATTACGTTTCAGCTGCACTTTAACTATGGTTTTGTTCCTTTGTTGATACGTTTTACTGTCTCTTTAAAATAAAAAAAACACTGTTCATTTTTGTACTTGTCAGTAGTGATGTTTTCCTTGTGTTTCCTGGCTGCAATAATACATGTTTTTCTCTGTGATTTACCTTGGATTAAATAGTTTCATGTAGCAGAACCCCTAAGCCTATTATGATGGGGGGGTCGATTTAAGAGAATTTTGTGACGCCTCGGTTGTCTGGGAAGACAACCATTTTCATGTGTTGTCAATGTGAGTGTAATTGATTTCCCTGCTCTTGAAATTACTGCTCGTCCCTGTTAGTTTTGTAACAGGACCCTGTGCTAAGGCAAGAAATCCTGTTCCTCAGCAAACACCCTACCTAATGTTGTGCAGCATCGCTTTCTCGATCTTTGTCTCAGTGTTTCTGTCACTGCACCCCTCTTGCTTCTCTCTTTCACCTGGTCTGTCTTCTTCTTTAGCTCAGTCACCCTACCAGACTAAAGTTGTTTTTTTTAAATGTGAATGTCAGTTTAAGAACCAGTGTCCCTACGAAGTGAGGTAGACAAATTAGCCATTATTAGTCTTTGCATGTTTGCACCTGCATTGTAAGTAAAGTCTAGAATGTACATGACATGAAATACTTGCTCTTTACTTACTGTGTGCAGTTATATGTAATATTATACCAGATTATTTCTAGCCAAGCTGCCCATAAAAGAAAGTTGCTCCCACCTTTTCCATATGAAAGCATCAAAGAAAGTTGCTTCCTCCATTTTAATGCCCCTCTTATCACCTCTTCATTATTTGGTCTTTCTTTCTGGGGAGGTTGAGCCTCTCCCACTTCATTTGCACTCTTTATCAATGCTTCTGTGAGTCATTCTCGTAGAATTCTGTCTTGATTTTCCCCCCTGCATGTGTGTTTTCTCTGTAAGGAAAAACTGCGCTGTTAGAATCTTTTATAAAAGCATGTTTAAAGCCTTGGTCCAGAGTCAGAGACTGGACTAAAGTATTGACTGCTGTAAGGGAGCTTATATCTGTTCATCTATACCTTAGACTGGTCTGTATATTTTGTCTGCGGGTGAAGTCTTATCTGTGAATAAAGTAGTTAAACACCCGGGGGCTTCTGTCCTTTCTTTCTAAATAAATGATAGTTGTTACTATATTGTGGGCATCATTGGGACATTTCGCTGTCCCGGTTCTCTTTGGTTCTGTGTATGTGCCACCAGCCTTGTTTCATTGTCTGGAGGTAATGGATCCTATCCTGTGTCAGTGGGTGAACATGTGAAACCAGACTGTCCTACAGTATATAGGTTTAAGTGGACAGCTGTGGTATGATATGAGGTGTCTTTTAGTAAGGTAAAGTGTAAACAAATCTCATGCACTGACCTGTTTGGGCATAGTGGGAAAGTATGTTATTTTCAGACAGTTAATTGAGCTGTGTGACCTAGTTTTTATACATGGAAAAAGAGGACATGAGGAAAAGGAGATCTTTGTAGGTCCCAGCTAACTTCTACATGTCACTCCCTTTAGGGCAGCACAAGATGTAGAGCCTTTTAGACCACATATTTCACATAGCCTATATCCAGTCAACATACATTGCTTGATTAGAGTTTTCTTAGGCCCAAAGACATTATCTTTTGTAAGATAGGGGCTTTTCGCAGATACCACCATTTCGATTCCCCTTTTCTGATGGTTGAGGGATAAGCGTTGTAAAGGAGTGACCCCACCTGTTGGAAGACAATGGCTCAAAGGATGAATTTGTTTGCAAGCCATCTTTACACTGGCTTTCCTGTACTAAACTCCATAGTGACTCCTTATAGTCTGTCATATAGCGTGGACACAGATGCCCCTCCATGTGGCAGGGCTCTGAGCTGTTGGATGGTTGCTGCTGCCTGCCTGGCTCCTCAGCCAGGATCCTCATGAATTATCAACAAATTCACATGACTGTCTGATGTTTGAACCACTCAACAGTGGGAAATGCACCCGGCCCTACATGTGGATGAAAGCAGAATTGAAAGCCTTAGTTATTGTCAGTACTTTTGGAAAAGGGACTGTAGTCAATGAACAAAACCTACATTCAGTAAATGTCAATGACTTCAGTCTTATTAACGATCAAAATCACAAAGATACGGTTTTAAAGTGTTTATTAAATAAAACTATTATATGAGCACATCTTAAAAGTACAGATGGGTGCAATTCAACTTACAGAAGAAGAGATTAACTGTTACAAAACAAGAAAACAAATGCCATTTGGCAAAATAGAATTGAACATTTAACTATAAATTGTGGAATATTTAGGAACACATGTTGACGCAGTTACCTCAAACTATCTTCACCGGTAGTCGTTTCTCACTGTGTCCTCCCTAATCTACTTTCATGTGATCTGGCCAGTGAAACCTCTATGTCAGAACGCTCTTTCGTCTTCCAGAAAGCATCTAAAGAGAAGTAGTACAACAGTGGATCTAGACAACAGTTGATGCTGGCCAGACAGAACATGGGCATGATAGCCTGCTTGATTTTGAGAATCAGCACTATGGAGGAGGGCAGGAAGAAGACAATAAACATCAGAAGGTTGATGGTGAAGATCAGCATGACATTCATCTTATTGTTGACCATGGCAGCATCGCTGAGGTGCCTGTGTAGCGTCCAGGACACCATGGTGGTGGAGACCACGTTGACCCCCAGCATGGCGAACACCAGCCCAAACTGCACGTAACCAGCTATCTGCACATTCAAGTCACATTCTTGAGTAAACTCAAAGCATTTGTCAGTGGCATTACAGCTCTTCATCTGACTGATGAAGTAGAGGGCCTCTGGGATGTTGACTGCCACGATCAAGACCCAGATGAAGACACAGGCCTTCCAGGCATTGGTGGTGGTGCGGATGTGGCGGGTTCTTAGAGGGTAGACCACAGCCAGCAGCCTGTCCAGGCCAATGAATGTGATGAAGACGGCGCTGGAGCGGATGTTGTTGCGGAACAGCATGGTGGTGGCCGTGCAGGCCTGGATGCCCAGGGGCCAGGTGCCTGTGGTGTAGAAGTAGACCCGGGTGGGCAGGGAGAGCACCAGCAGCAGGTCTGACAGAGCCAGGTGGCTCATGAAGACCGTGCTGGAGGATTTGAGGCCGTGGCGGCGTAGCAGAATCCACAGTGACACAGCGTTGAGCGGCAGGCCCAGCACCATCACACAGCCGTACACCGCGGCAGAGACTGTATACACTGCACTCACACAACTTAGCTCCGGAGCGCTGTCCTCTAAGGTATCGTTGGTGTTGTTCATGGTGCTGTACTGTATCTCTGCTCCTTTTAAGACAGACGCAGCTGTGTGTGTCTGTGCGTGTGAACTGAAAAGAGACAGAAACCACGACAAACCAGCAACTCAGTGCTCTGGTTTCCACTTCCTGGCAGAGCGGTCTGTATGAAGTTTGAGCTGTTCTTAACTCTGTTTTTGAAATAACAGTGTTGAAATAGGTGTTGAAACAGGAAGTGAGGGTACTTTTTTCCTTCTCAGCAAGGGCCTCCCATTCTATCTGCTAATCTGTTTGAAGACTCTTGATAACATGAATCCTTTCTGAGTAACAAGTTCAAATGAGTCAGTAAAATACTACTTGAGTAAAAGTCTAAAAGTAGTTGGTTTTAAATATATCTAAGTATGAAAAGTACATGTAATTGCTCAAATATACTTAAGTATCAAAGTAAAAGTGTAAATCATTTAATTCCTTATATTAAGCAAACCAGACGGCAGCATTTTCTTGTGTTTTCAATTTACAGATTTCCAGAGGCACTCAACACTCAGACATAATTTAGAAACAAAACATTTGTGTTTGTGAGCCACCAGATCATAGGCAGTAGGACTGACCAAGGATGTTCTCTTGATAAGTGAGTGAATTGGACCATTTTCCTGTCCTGCTAAGCATTGTAAATGTAACGAGTACTTTTGGGTGTCAGGGAAAATTTATGGAGTAAGAAGTACATTATTTTCTTTAGGAATGTAGTGAAGTAAAAGTAGTCAAAAATATAAATAGTATAGTAAAGTACAGATACCCCAAAAAACTATTTACTGTAAGTAGTACTTTAAAGTAATTTTACTGACGTACTTTACACCACTGCTAGATTGAGAGAGGGTGGATTACATCTGAGCAGTCCATATCTGAACAATGTATAATTATGTATATGCTTCAATTCAGAATGAATAAATTACAAGACTCATTGTTGTAAATCCCATGCCTTTTGTTGATCAGATTAGTTAAGAGTTAGATATGCCCTCTGAAATATTCTGTGGAACCTCTATGGATCTCAGCCTCCTAAAGGGCAATACTTGAATGAGGTCACAGGTGTGATGAGTGAGAATACAACAGAACATTAACTTGAAGGTTGGATGATTGATTTGAAAATGTGTTGGCTAGTGTTGGGTTCTGAGAATATGAAATATACTTATTCATGTCACTGATGGAGTGCTGAGGTATAGAGGGTCTACACCAGAAGTTAATGGTTATAGGAGGAAGGTAAGTTGTGGCCAAAAGTTTTGAGAATGACACAAATATTAAATGCCACAAAGTTTGCTGCTTCAGTGTCTTTAGATATTTTTGTCAGATGTTACTATGGAATACTGAAGTATAATTACAAGCATTTCATAAGTGTTAAAGGCTTTTATTGACAATTACACTAAGTTGATACAAAGAGTCAATATTTGCAGTGTTGACCCTTCTTTTTCAAGACCTCTGTAATCCACCCTGGCATTCTGTCAATTAACTTCTGGGCCACACACTGATGGCAGCCCATTCTTGCATAATCAATGCTTGGAGTTTGTCAGAATTTGTGAGGTTTTGTTTATCCACCCGCCTCTTGACGATTGACCACAAGTTCTCAATGGGATTAAGGTCTGGGGGGTTTCCTGGCCATGGACCCAAAATATTGATGTTTTGTTCCCCGAGCCACTTAGTTATCACTTTTGCCTTATGGCAAGGTCCTCCATCATGCTGGAAAATGCATTGTTCGTCACCAAACTGTTCCTGGATGGTTTGGAGAAGTTGCTCTCGGAGGATGTGTTGGTACCATTCTTTATTCATGGCTGTGTTCTTAGGCAAAATTGTGAGAGCCCACTCCCTTGGCTGAGAAGCAACCACACATGGATGGTCTCAGGATGCTTTACTGTTGGCATGACACAGGGCTGATGGTAGCGCTCACCTTGTCTTCAAGCTTTTTTCCAGATGCCCCAAACAATCGGAAAGGGGCTTCATCAGAGAAAATGACTTTACCCCAGTCCTCAGCAGTCCAATCCCTGTACCTTTTGCAGAATATCAGTCTGTCCCTGATGTTTTTCCTGGAGAGAAGTGGCTTCTTTACTGCCCTTCTTCACACCAGGCCATCCTCCAAAAGTCTTTGCCTCACTGTGCATGCAAATGCACTCACGCCTGCCCGCTGCCATTCCTGAGCAAGCTCTGTACTGGTGGTGCCCCGATCCCGCAGCTGAATCAACTTTAGGAGACAGTCCTGGCGCTTGTGTCATTCTCAAAACTTTTGGCCACGACTGTAGTGTGTGCAACTAAGCTTGGAATGTGTTGAGTGCAGGGAAGCGATAAAATATGGCTGGTATTGATAAGGGGAGAGAGCCATGGATTAGTGATGGAGGGGGGTTGAGGTCAGGTCACCTTAAAACTTCTTATGGCTGCAATCCCGTTAACGGGAGCGATATGACAACAGCCAGTGAAAGTGCAGGGCGCCAATTTCTAAACATCAAAAATCTCATAATTAAAATTCCTCAAACATACTAGTATCTCATACCATTTTAAAGCTAATCTTGTTGTTAATCCCACCACAGTGTTCGATTTCAAATATGCTTTACAGCAAAAGCACCACAAACGATTATGTTAGGTCACCACATAGCCACAGAAAAACACATCAATTTTTCCAGCCAAAAATTTTCCAGCCCGAGTCACAAAAACCACAAATAGAGATAAAAAATAATCACTAACCTTTGATCATCTTCATCAAATGACACTCATAGGACTTCATGTTACACAATACATGTACTGTATGTTTTGTTTGATAAAGTTCATATTTATCAAAATATGAGTTTACATTGGCACATTACATTCACAAGTTCCAAAAACATCCAGTGATTTTGCATAGCCACATCATTCAACGGAAATACTCATCATAAATGTAGATGATAATACAAGTTATACACATGGAATTATAGATATACCTCTCCTTAATGCAACCGCTGTGTCTGATTTCCAAAAAGCTTCACGGAATAAGCAAACTATGCAATAATCTGAGACGGCGCTCAGAAGAATTAGTCACAATAGCCGCCATGTTGGCGTCAACATAAACAAGAAATGACATGATAAATATTCCCTTACCTTTGATGATCTACATCAGAAAGCACTCCAGGAATCCCAGGTTGTTTTGTTCGATAATGTCCGTTATTTATGTCCAAATACCTTCTTTTGTTAGCGCGTTTGTTATACATATCCAAATGCTCATTATGGACAAAAACTTCAAAAAGTTATGTTACAGGTCGAAGAAACATTTCAAACTAAGTACAGAATCAATCATTAGGATGTTTTTAACATATAGCTTCAATAAAGTTCCAACTGGACTATTACTTTGTGTCTTCATGAGCAATGGAACGCAAGTGGATACCATGAGGAATAAGGGTGATCAGAAAATGGCTGACTGCCAGACACCTGATAGAGTCTGCTCTCATTCACTCCCACAACACAGTAGAAGTCTCATTCAAATTTCTATAGAAGGTTGACATCTAGTGTAACCCCTAGTCAGTGCAACATCATTAATAACTTTCATTGGAAACTGTGGTGAATACATACAAAGCTCAGATTTCTCACTTCCTGTTTTTATTTCTCCTCAGGATTTTGCCTGCCAAATGAGTTCTGTTATACTCACAGACATTATTCAAACAGTTTTAGAAACTCTAGAGTGTTTTCTATTCAATACTAATAATAATATGCATATATTAGCAACTGAGACTGAGGAGCAGGCCGTTTACTTTGGGCAACTTATTTATCCAAGCTACTCAATACTGCCCCCCAGCCATAAGAAGTTAAGGGAGAAATACAAGTTTATGGCCTGTATCACTAGTGTCCTGCCTAGCAGTAAAGAACAATGTTTGTACAGATGGGTAGGAGGAGACTCAGTCTATGAGGAACGATTAAATATCAGCGCTTGTGTGAAAATGTTTTTATCTGAATGCAGCTGTATTGACCCTCTGGGCAGAATAAACTTGGTTAAGCTTCATAAGAATTAGAACCTAACAGATGGCACTGCAAGCAGAATTCACCACGATTTGTAGTCAAACAAAAGAGTCCAGTGGAGAAGGTGCTGGCAACAAACAAGGTAGTCACAGTTCCTACACCTGTATCCACTCATTTTGACATCTTGGGGAGATGAGAATCGTAGGCTGAACAATTATAGGAGACGGACCTAGAAAGCCTGAGTTTATTCAGTAGGCCCATTGTGTTACGACCGGTCGTAGCTTTGTGGTATATAGTAGGTTGATTCCTGCTAGTACTATAAAGTATAGGGTAAGTCCCGGAAGGTAAACTCCAGCAGGCTGGGACCTGTAAGGTAAGACCTAGGTGGTAAATCCCAATTGGGTTAGTTCATGTGACTACTATAAGAATAGGGTGAGTGCCGGAAGGTAAGCCTGTGCAGGCTGGAACCTGTGAAGGGTAAGTTCTAGGGGGTAAGAAACGGGTGGGGTTGGTTCCCTGCTAAACCTGTAACGAGAGGGTGAAAGGCCCAGTCACAGTGGCCATGGGAGTGCAGGGTGTGAGTGTGTGTGGGTTTGTATGAAGGTTTGAACAAGCTCTTTTATAGGGGTTCGAGCCCAGGTAGGGCAAGAAGAGGGACGGAAGCTATACTGTTACATTGATGCTGTTGACCCGGATCACTGGTTGCTGTGGAAAAGGAGGTTGTCGGAGGAGGTCAAAGGAGGATGAGTGTAACCAGAGTGAAATGGCTAGCTAGTTAGTGGGGTGCGCGCTAATAGCGTTTCAATCGGTGACGTCACTCGCTCTGAGACCTTGAAGTAGTTGTTTCCCATGCTTTGCAAGGGCTGCTGCTTTTGTGGATTCGATAGGTAACAACGCATTGTGGGAGACTATTGTTGATGTGTGCAGAGGGTCTCTGATTCGAACCTAGGTAGGGGTGAGGACAGGGACGAAAGCAAACTTACATTGGGGCTGTGACCCGGATCACTGGTAACTGGGAGACCGATGGGAGTACAGGGGAGGCTGTTATTCAAATGTCCCAAATTAGTGATCTTGACATAGGAGGAGAGTCTATGTTGTCAGGAAATGACCCAGGTTTTGCAGTGTGTATATCCTCAGGTGAAAGCAGCACATGAGGAGCCGGAGATAACCAAGAGCACGGGCTGAATTCTGGAGATTGAGTGTACATTAAGATAGACCAGGCGGGGGTGTTGGGACAGTGTTGGTCTGGTCCACATACAGTACTTCTTACAACACCTGCAGCGTTAAAGATCATCATATCTCACCTCGGTGGGTGCATAGTTCTCACGTGAAGTGAGGTCCAGATGCATAATGGGTGAGTTTGAAGACACCATGACAGAGGAAGCAGAGCTAAAGAGAGAGAGAGAGCGACTAGATTCCACTGTAGACATGAAGATGGGTTTGGTCTAATTTAAACATCATACTTGGGTTGGGTTAGCTGCTTTATTGGTTAATGCATCATATTAAAGAGGATAGATGTTGGGGTAATTGTACTCTAAACAACATGCTGAAGGCATTGATGTGAAAGCACATACAGTGCTGAGTTACCTCAAGAGGATGTAGCGTTGATTAGGGATGCGTACTTGCCTATCAGGTGGCAATGTAGGAGATAGGGAACAAAGTGAAAATGACATGGCTTGGGAACACCTCTCAGAAAATGGGGCCGGAAAGGGGAAGACTGGGCAAAAGCATGAGGCTTTTTAGGGTTGTCATTTTTGTGAAATCCAGCAGAAAAGTATCCTGGAGGCATAGAGTCAGGTGAAGAGAAAGTGGGAATTGTCATGGTCTCAGACTTTGGGTTTTAATGCGTATATAATTATGCATAGCTTACCACATTGTTAATGTTATGCTTTGTGTGTCTGTTTGTTGCTTTCCAAGTCTTATGCTATCACTCTCTTAGGAACTAGAAGGAGAAAGTGGAGAAACTAAAAGCAGCTCCAGCTGGAGGGGAGGAAGCCAACAGCTTCAGCTGGAATGTCATTTTGTTGTGTGATGAGAGATGGAACTTAAGATTGTGTTTGTTGTGATCATAGATCAGAGGCCATACGTCTCTGAGTTTGTAAGCCTCACGGTGAATGTTTTGTTATCATTGTTTGTTCATTTATAAGTAATTTCCAAGTTTAAGTAAGTTGAACAGTAGGAAGCTATTGTTCGAGAGGAGGGACTGTTTGGTTCTGAGAATATGAAATATACTTATTCATGTCACTGATGGAGTGCTGAGGTTTAGAGGGTCTACACCAGAAGTTAATGGTTATAGGAGGAAGGTATATAGTGTGTGCAACTAAGCTTGGAATGTGTTGAGTGCAAGTGTTGGGAAAGGTTCCTTGTTCCTTGTCAATCTGTTACGGTGCGTGAATGAGGACCCAAAAGCGAATTAACGTAAACAGAACTTCTTTAATAACAAAACATAGGTAGGCTCAGATGGACCGGCAGATTCCGACAGGACAGGACAAGGTTGCAGCAAACATGACGATAGTCTGGTTCAGGCATGAAAAACACAAACAAGAATCCGACAAAGACAGGAACAAAAACAGAGAGAGAGATATAGAGGACTAATCAGAGGGAAAAAGGGAACAGGTGGGAAAAGGGGTGACGAGGTAGTTAGGAGGAGACAAGGAACAGCTGGGGGAAAGAGGGGGAGAAAAGGTAACCTAATAACGACCAGCAGAGGGAGACAGGGTGAAGGGAAAGGACAGAAACAAGACACAACATGACAATACATGACACAATCATTGGCTTATTGGTAAAATCAGCAATCAGACAATATCTTCTTTAAGTAAATCAATCAAACCTTTATTAATGCAATTGCAGACAGAAGTTGACAACGGAAACACAGCACGCATGTTTCAGAGTAAGTTCTGCAAAATATAAAAGGTCAAAGTTGCTTTAATATGCTTGCAGTCAACCCCTAGTAATGTAACTGCCTACATCAACACCTTCTACTGATGAGACCCAGCCCATGCATATACAGTTATACAAACTTGCAGGAGGAAACTATAGCCCAGCAGTAATTTTCCATTCCCGTGTGGCTTACAGTGGTATGTTTGACTTGTCTCCTATCTATTTACTCCCCTGCAGGGGTCTGTGTCTATGTATCTCTTTTAGCCTTGAGGTGCTTTCTCACAGACACTCTGTTTTGACGGCAATGGCTCACATATCTGCTCAGACCGTTTCTTATAAGAGGCAGAGACTAGAAAAGAACTGTGGAACAGTATTAAACCTTATAATGAATATATTGCTCATCTGTGGTCCAGGACCCTATAAATGTAGTGGGGGAGCATCTTATAGCCCTTCCCCTTCTATTCATACAACATAAGCATAATCAATTATTGTAATACATCAATAATTTGGTGCAGCCACTATCATGACCCCAAGGTGACACCCATCAGAAGCGATTACATGTGGCAGGCATTGATAGGGGGAGAGAGCTGTGGATTAGTGATGGAGGGGCGTTGAGGTCAGGTCAGGTCACCTTAATAAGGGAGAAATAAAAGTTTATGGCCCGTATCACTAGTGTCCTGTCTAGCAGTAAGAATTATGTTTGTACAGATGGGTAGGAGGAGACTCAGCCTATGAGGAACAGTTAAATATCAGTGCTTGTGTAAAATGTTTTTTATCTGAATGCAGCTGTATTGACCCTCTGGGCAGAATAAACTTGGTTAAGCTTCATAAATGTCCTTTGAGTTTTTTACTCTGAGAATTAGAACCTAACACCAGTCATTCATTCTTCGAGAGTCTTTCATGAGACTTGTCTCCTCTCTGTTGTGGTGATCTGAGTTTCCGTTTCCCAGATAGAGGTAATAGCCATCCATCTACAGGGAAATCGCCTCCACCCTGCTCTCCACTCCACTCCAATAAACCACATCTATCTAGCAAGTCCTATCGATCTCCAGTGACCTGGTTGTCTGATCCTGTCTCTCTGGGTCCCTTGACCATGATGTTGTCCATCGGATGCTGGTTGATTTCCCTGGGCTTTGCCATGTTGTTCCCTCTAGTGGACATCCTCCTCCTCTCCTGGCTGGCAGTCAGCAGGTTCTCCTTCAGGATGAAATAGTAGCAGACCCCGTCCGTCAGACAGTTGACACTGCCCAGACAGGTGCTGATGTGAACGAAGTCTCTGAGGGGGTCGATGACGTCTGGGTTCTCTGTGCCGTTCTTGGCCAGGAAGTAGACGACTGCGGCCACGTGGTACGGGATGAAGCACAGCATAAAGGCCACCAGGTTGCTCAGGACGATCTTCACAGACTTGTTGTCCCTCACCTTCTTGTCCAGCGGGTTCCGACGCCGCATGTCACTCAGGATCTGCATCACGCGCACTGAGAAGAACAACATAGTGACAGTGCTGATTGTGAATACCGTCTCCATGGCGACAATGATCCATTTCTTCTCCCAGGTTTCCCTGGAGAATCCCTCGAAACACCTGGTTTCGTTGTTGTGCAGGCTAGTGGTGTTTTTGTTGTGGAGCTCATAGACGGGTGTGGTGAAAGCGAATACCGTCACCCACACAGCCAGGCATACCAGGGCAGCCTTCCGTGGCGAGCGTAGACGCTTGCCGTTGAATGGAAACCGCAGAGAAACATATCGGTCGCCCGAGATGCACACGATCAGTACGATGCTCCCATAGATGTTGACGAACACCAGGCTCTCCAGGAAGGTGCAAAAGCCCATGCTCAGGCCCCAGGTGCGGCCAAAGGCGTATATCTTGAAGGGTAGAGAAAAGATGAGAAGGCTGTCGTTGATGATCAGACTGCTGAGGTAGACTGTGGACTCAGTCCATCGACGGATCCTGAAGAGGAGGAGCCATAGGGTGGCCAGGTTGAGGGGTAAACCCACCACGAACGTGGGGACGTAGACAATCCATTGTACATAGCACACGTCCCTTTCACACATTGGCATTTTACTGCAAACAGAGAGGGAAATAGAATACGCATATAAATGTCATTGCACTTTCACTTACGACACAAATCCAATCAAATTATATTGATCACATACACATATTTAGCAGATGTTATTGCAGGTGTAGCAAAATGCTTGTGTTCCTAGCTCCAACAGTGCAGTAGTATCTAATAGTTCGCAAAAATACACACTAATCTAAAAGTAAAATAATTGAATTTAGAAATATATAAATATTAGATTGAGCTATGTCGGAGTGGCATTGACTAAAATACAGCAGAATAGAATACAGTATATACATACGAGATGAGTAAAGCAGTATGTAAACATTATTTGCACATTATTAAAGTAACTAGTGTTCCATTCTTAAAGTGGCCAGTGATTACAAGTCCATGCATATAGGGCAGCAGCTTCTAAGGTACAGGGTTATGTAACTGGGTGGAAGCCGGCTAGTGATGGCTATTTAACAGTCTGATGTCTTGAGATAGAAGCTGTTTTTCAGTCTCTCAGTCCCAGATTTGATGCACCTGTACTGACCTCGCAATCTGGATGATAGCGGGGTGAACAGGCAGTGGCTTGGGTGGTCCTTAATGATCTTTTTGGCCTTGCTGTGACATTGGGTTCTGTAGGTGTCCTGGAGGGCAGGTAGTTTGCCCCCGGTAATGCGTTGGGCAGACTGCACTGACCTATTCAGAGCTCTGCAGTTGTGGGCGGTGCAGTTGTCATACCAGGCGGTGATACAGCCCGATAGGATGCTCTCAATTGTGCATCTGTAAAAGTTTTAGGGGCCAAGACAAATTTCTTCAGCCTCCTGAGGGCGCTGTTGCGTCTTCTCCATCACACTGTCTGTGTGGGTGGACCATTTCAGATCATCAGTTATGTGTACGCAGAGGAACTTGAAGCTTTCCTCCTTCTCCACTGCGGTCCAGTTTATGTGGATAGGGGCTTGCTCCCTCTGCTGTTTCCTGAAGTTCACGATCAGCTCCTCTGTTTTGTTGATGTTGAGTGAGAGGTTATTTTCCTGGCACCACTCTCCCAGGTCCCTCACCTCCTCCCTGTAGGCTGTTTCGTCATTGTTGGGGCCTACTACTGTTGTGTCGTCTGCAAACTTGATGATTGAGTTGGAGGTGTGCGTGGCCACACAGTCATGGGTGAACAGTGAGTACAGGATGGGGCTGAGCATGCTTCCCTTGTTGGGCCCCAGTGTTGAAGATCAGCGAAGTGGAGGTGTTGTTTCCTACCTTCACTACCTGGGTTCGGATGTCCAGGACCCAGTTGCACAGGGCGGGATTCAGGCCCAGGGCCCCGAGCTTAATGATAAGCTTGGAGGGTATTATGGTGTTGAATACTGAGCTACAGTCAATGAACAACATTCTTACATAGGTATTCATTTTGTCCAGATGGGATAGGGCGGTGTGCAGTGTGATGGAGATTGCATCGTCTGTGAACCTATTGGGGTCCACAGACGCAAATTGCAAATTGAAGTGGGTCTAGGGTGGCAGGTAAGGTAGAGGTGATATAATCCTTAACTAACCTCTCAAAGAACTTCATGATGACAGACTTGAGTGCTACGGGGAAATACTCATTTAGTTCAGTTACCTTTGCTTTCTTGGGTACGGGAACAATAGTGGACATCTTGAAGCAAGTGAGGGCAGCAGATTGGGATAGGGAGAGATTGATTATGTCCGTAAACACTCCAGCCAGCTGGTCTGCGCATGCTCTGAAGACGCGGCTAGGGATGCCATCTAGGCTGGCAGCCTTGCGAGGGTCAACACGTTTAAATGTCTTACTCACTTCGGCCATGGAGAAGGAGAGTCCACAGTTCTTGGTAGCGGGCCGTGTCGGTGGCACTGTGTTATCCTCAAAGCAGGCGAAGAAGGTGTTTAGCTTGTCCGGAAGCAAGACGTGGCTGGTTGGCTCTAAGAACCGGCCATTGTAGGTGAACGTTGGGAGCTGGCTCGCATATCAGAAGAGCCAAATCTATTTATAAAAAATAAAAAAATAAAGATATGAATAATTAAAGATTGAAATTAATAGAATTAACTAATTCAAAGAACGGAAAAAAAAATGCTCAAGAGCACACACATTCGTTCTGTCTGCACAGACTAACAGCCTCCCTCACCTGTTGTTCCTGTCAATCAGACACAAAGTGTCAACCAATGAACCAAAGATGCGTGAGGGAGAGCCGAGCCAACACACTCACAGTCACACACTTAGCAGCCGAGGAGAGAGAAGAAGGACAGCTGTGAAAACTGCAAAAATCACTTATTCTACAACTGTACGAGAGCACACAGGCTTTAGTGTGGGGAAGAGTCCAAAAAGCTACTGCAGTTTGCCTTACCACTGACTTCAGGACATCAAGGGTAACCACTTCTTACATGTCAGTTACATGTCACTTCATTGAAGATTTTTCAATGTCTAGCTGACTGCTTTGAGTTCAGCGACAGACACACCTCAGAGAACTTGGCAGAGGAACTGTTGAGAGTGACCAAAGAATGGCAGTAGATGGAAAAGAGGTCTGTTGTATCAGCAACAATGCAGCTAACATAACCAAAGCCATGAAAATGTTTAAATGGACCCATCATCCATGTCTTGCCCACACAATCAACCTGATTGTAAGATATGCTCTGAAGGTGATGAAGCCCACTGTGGACAAAGTGAAAGCAGCTGTGGAATACTTCCACAGGAGCACAGTAGGTGCTGAAAAACTAAAGTCTACACAACGCCAGATGGGGATGCCTGAGCTGAGGCCTAAACAAGACTGAACTACAAGGTGGAATTCAACATTTTATATGTTGAGGCGGTTTCTTCAGTCAAAGGATGCCATCATCTCTACCCTGGCCATTGTCAATGCACCTGTTGATGCTCTGACCCAAGAGGAATGGGAGGTGGTGGAGGAGGTGTGCAGAGTCCTGGAACCCTTTGAGCAGGTCACTGTGGAGAGGTACAGTAAGCAGTTATTACTACATCATTATTTAATCCAGTATTATATATGTATATGAGCAGTAGATGAGAATGTAGTATCAGTAGACAAAACATGAACCTGAACTAATAAGTTACTGTTCTCTCTTTTCAGCTATGTAACAACCTCAAAAATGATACTCATGTGTTAGGGTCTGCAGCGAATCACAGCCAGCCGCCAGAGAGAAGGAAATGTAACCATACGACATGTGAAACCGCTGCACTTGACCCCAGGTTTAAGAAGTTAGCCTTCAGTGATGCCAGAGCGATTGATGAGGCTATTCAAAGAATAACCTCAGCAGCAGGGAGGAACAGCCCCAGCAGTCAGCTGGCTCAGGCACCAGGGCAACAGGAGGAAGAGGGATCAGATGGAGCAGAAGCACCAGCAGTAGTGCCACAAAACCCTGCTGTGTGGAGCTGTTTGACGAGAGAGCAACTGGGGATGCAGCACGAAGGATTCCCTCAGCAATGTCATAATGGAGGTCTGATCCTATTTGGAGGAGCCCCTCCTGGTGGAAGAACAAGGCCTCTGTCTACCCACGGCTTACTAAAGTCATGACAGGGAGACTCTGCATAGTGGCCACATCCGTTCCCTCTGAGAGAGTCTTCTCGAAAACTGGACAAATAATTACTGAGAGAAGAAACCGCATCAGCCCCTCGAATGTGAGGCAGCTTGCATTTCTGAATGCAAATCTCTCATAAAAGCAAAATATGATCAGCATTGCTGTGTGCTACTGGTTATAACATGGCAATAAAGAAGAGAGCATAAAGAGGGACCAGTTTAATGTTTTAAGTGGGATGCTGCAGTTTTGCACATTGTTATTTATTTTTGTTTGATATGGTGCAATATTCTATTATTATGTTGTTCAGATTGTATTTGTTTTGTTACATTTATATTTATATTATTATATGCACTTTGTTTATATACATTAAAAAGTTATACTTTAAATGCAAATGTTTAATAGCATTCATTTTCATAACAAACCAATGCATTTTAAAATACATTGTGGTTAAGGTAGAGTATGATTTCATTTATACATTTAATTAGAATTGTTTTAACACCAATCATTTTCAATCTATCACAATCTGTTTGACTTGACTTTGGTGAGCTGAGTTGAATGAGCCAACTCACTGAAAAGAGACGGAATCACTACTGAAAAGGTCTGAACGGTGTGATTTTTCCCCATTGTAGAAAGTGCCTGTGTTAAAAATGTATTTCCATTGTTTTAGGGATAGTGACATTTAAATGTCTCTAGAGGATTTAAGATTATACGACATCTCACAACAGCATAGCAGAAACCGTGGGTGAATGTAAATGTATGATGTGCTTTTAATTCTATAAAGCATGCAGTGACGAACTGGGAGCAAAACTCCTGTTCAAAAGTATTACAGTAGGCTACGGAAAAAAAACACTCACCGAAATCGTGTTGGGATAATTATCTCGTCTCAACTAGAACCAAACCTTTTGGCTTTGAATACTTGATGGTAAGACACACTTTCACCTACAATAGACAGCCTGTCATGCCACTACTTCTAGTCTAGTGCCACTTTCGTTGACTAGATTGCATAGTTAAAGGAAGACAGTCATCAAGTATTGTGTGGTTTGAGCACATACCGTGGAAGCAGTTTCTGCTTAGGCCACGCTCACGTGGTTCAGCATGCTCTGTTGTTTTTTGATGTGAAACTTTTCACTGCCTCTGTAAGATGTGTATGTTAACAGAAGGGGTTTCCATTCCCATTGAAATAACTATATACGTTTCCTACGCAGGTTGGAGTTTGTATTTTAGTATTTTCTAGAAGAAACCAAGCTGTATACGAAAAGTTTTCCAATTGTAAATCTTATTTTTTATCATATTATGATTCCAACAGCTGTCATTGCTAATGCACACGTTCACATACAGTATGAGTGGGAGACTGTCTGGAAAAGTCTGAAACAGTGAAATATCATGTTATCCTTTCGTACAAAGAGGCACTAGAGGGAGCCACAGGAACAGCCAGGGGATATCTTGAGTACACTGCCAGGAGCCAACTAAAATGAATGTTTGTCTGTGTGTTTGAAATATAACTACTAAATATGTAATCTAGCTCTCTGGAAACTATGGTTCTTGCCTGAAAGTATAAGTAGACTTTTTCCTGAGAGGTCTGTCTGATACTGTAGTGCAGAGAACAATGTCCTTACGACATAGCATACATCACCACCACAACCACATCCTCATTTCATTTCCGTCTCACTTTTCCTACTTTGAATGAGTGATCTTCCAGTCTATGGAGGACCAAGACAGCCAAAGTAAAAACAATTATGAATACATAAATAAATCCATAAATATATATGCAGGTAAATGTAAAAATAAATGAGTGACCTTACTCCCATTGGTTGATCGGTATCAGAGTACGAAGATTGACTTCACATGCATGGTTTCTATGACACAGACACTACGCAATATGGCTACACGAATGCAAGAGACAGCCAGAGATTTGAGAGTTTTGGCTAACCTAGCTGAAAATGCTTGTGCTGAATCTGACTATTTACTTTTTTGTGTGGAGTCTCTGGCTGACAATTTGTTCCAGTTAGCTGCATCTACTGACACAGAGGTTGACCCTGTAGTGTTCAGCAATTTGGTAACCAAACAGGTCTCTAACCCATTGTTAAAACCTGCTCCAAAGTCACTGGTGTGCCCCTCCGTATCCAGGCCTCGTTCTACGAGCAAACTCTCATCATCTTGGGGGACGTCACCCATCCCCTCCATTCTCAGTTGAACTCATGCCACTGGGGTGGCGCCTGCGCTCCATTAAGTGCTGTACTAACCGCGACAGAGCAATGTTTATGCCAGAGGCCTATTCAACAAGCTGGGACAGTAATCAGGAGGTATTTGTTATATATTTATTACTAATTCACTCATCATGTCCATTTGCATTACTGTCTTGAAGACTTTGCACTTGTGCAATGTGTAAAG
The DNA here is from genome assembly GCF_057628025.1 of Oncorhynchus mykiss. NCBI lineage: Eukaryota > Metazoa > Chordata > Actinopteri > Salmoniformes > Salmonidae > Oncorhynchus > Oncorhynchus mykiss. The sequence goes on from NC_143048.1 coordinate 32,743,195, forward strand.
CCAATGTCAGTCGAAGAAGAAATAACGTATCCATCCAGTGATTGAAGAGTGAAGATTATTTTGACTATGTTAGATGGGACCTTTAATATTCCAGTAAACGAAACAATACAATTTCTTTATTACAGATGGTGATTTGTAGTTCATGGTGGCATTGACGGTTTTAGGCATCTAATCGTGTACCTCAGCGCCGCCACCAACAACCGGGCCTCAACAGTGATGAACAGCTTCCTTGAAGCTGAGTGCCATCATGCGTTAGGTCTGACAAAGGAGGAGAACATGTTCAAGTAAGTGGCACACTTCAAGGTGTCCACCAGAGGCCTAAACAGGGAATTCCCATCTCACTGGTAGAAGTACACAGAATCAGAGGTATAATAATTTTTGTAATAATTGTGTATATTTTCATACTTCTTCAAATCAACCTTATTAGCTTAAATGGCCAATTATGTTTTGTTAAATTTGCAGATAAACATGTTTAAGAGCAAATGAGTTATCAGAATGATATTGTGGTTCTGTTAGGTCACATGCTAAATTGCTCTGATTAGTAAACATTCTTACAACTTTTTTTGCATAGAAAGAGTTGTGAGTGTAGACAACTGTGGTGATTTTATGAATAACAATAACAACATATCTCTCTCTCCCCCAACTCTTTCTCTCACACTCGTAGGCTTTTCTGCTTTGTCTCTTTATCCAGGATAAATGACTGTAGAGGGATGTCTTTGCTTTGTCTCTTTATCCAGGATAAATGACTGTGGAGGGATGTCTTTGCTTTGTGTCTTTATCCAGGACAAATGACTGTAGAGGGATGTCTTTGCTTTGTCTCTTTATCCAGGATAAATGACTGTGGAGGGATGTCTTTGCTTTGTCTCTTTATTCAGGATAAATTACTGTAGAGGGATGTCTTTGGGGGGAGTGTTGGACATCTTCTATACTTCTTTCTGCAACCTGGAGAGGGAGGGTCTACTCAACCTAGAGGAAGAGATCCACATCTATGCCCTGAACTGGAGATTTATTCTACAAATCCAAAGGCACCTGCAGTTCTTCAAGGACAGCTGGAACCACCATTGATTGCGCACTGAGGGGAATCAGTCACCACTGCAGCTATGGACTCAACGTGAGGGATATCATGACCCCCTCCAGGTTTGTACTTTAAATAATGTTAGCAAGTACACTTCTAATGCATGACACACAAATTTGTACATATGAATAAGTATGAATGTAAGCAGCAATCAATGATGCAAATAATAAAATAATTAAAGTGGTTAACATTATTTTACCACATTTTATTTAACATGATTAGAGATAAATTGCAACTACCTGTGGTAAAAACAAATTTTACACTGTAAACAAACACTGTATTCCCAAATGACCTTGTTCAATTGTGATTCCCATTCCTTTATTATTTGCATAGAATAGACATGCTCATATTTGACTGTTGATCTCACATTAGGTTGACATGGAATACAGCCTTGACTGGGGAGGTTCTTATGGTCACCATCATGAAGGAGTCACAGTCCCTGAGGTTCAGCTTCCACGGCCATTGACTGACATGGAAGTGCAAACATTGCCAGATGCGCAAGGTTCTTTTTCCAACGTCTTAACGTCTTCTATAGTGAGACAGTTGCCATATTATCAGATATAATTGGAGATGTTTAGAAGCCTGGGTCTGAGAATTGAATGATTTCAGTATTTGGATTGGTCAAACTATCTCCAAGAGAATTTCAAATGCTGATAGTTTCTATGTAACAGCAAATGCTGTTTGAGCTGTTTTGTCTGTTCTCACTGAGTCATTCACACTGAGGGCAGGTCAGAGTCTGGGAGTCCCCATCGCAAGGTGCAATTGTCTGCAAATAACATGCAATTGACTGATAAGACAAGTGGCATCTATTATGATACAAACAAGCTGTGATTTCTGACATAAAATGAGTTGGCTTTAGCTAAAGAAGGTTATTTACAAATTGATGGCAATTTGAACAATTGAGCTCCACTCATTCAAACTCATCATGCAACAAGCAAAACACTGTAATAAGAAACTATAAGCTGAACAGTGAGTCAAGATGGTACACTGTAAAATGTCCTGTATATGGCTGATTTAGTTCCAAAGCATTTTACCTCCCAAAAGAATGAGCAAATGTGACGTAAAATCACTCATCGATTGTCTGACAACTTGTCTAGGGTGTATTAATTTGCCGAAGTGCTTTACTTTAGTGCTGTTATGTGAAAAAAACTGTCATCACAAATTTTGAGTTTGCCTTTAAAAATCAGATTTAAGCCCAAAGTACACCAGGAAGCATGGTAAACAAACATTACTGATGGTTACTTGTGGAGCCTTTAGAAAGGGTGTTCAATAACCGCTCAATTCTATTCTTTAATTTGAATTTGTAGTTTGCCCAGTCCCCATTGACTGTCTCAGTAAAACTGTGGTGAGAAACAGTCAATGATAAGACATGCTGCTGTCTTTACACTAGTGAGCAGACAGACCGTCTGAGCAGTTCAACTAAAGAGTAGAACAAAAAGTGTCACTTCAACTTCAGCTGAATGTCTTCTTCACGACTGTTTAAAGAATACATTCAAACGTTTATTTCTGGTGATGTATGTCTAACTATCAATCATGCCCCTCCTGAGACAAGCAAACTCAAAATACCACCCTCACCATATCACGCACCGTAATGACCATTGCCAAATCTGGCTTCTGTTACAATACACTACATCAGGTTTATTCAGTGTCAGGATTCCCTGGGCTAAAGCCCTTATCACCTTGAAACACCGCCCTCTCATCAGGAAAGTTCATGGGTCAAACGGCTGCACTGCCCATCTACTGTCAGATTTCTAACACTGGGGAGGTCTTGAGGCACAGCTCACATGTTCATCACTGTGTGTGACAGGAAACACTGTCTACTGGGTGCTGAATTAACAGTTCACTGTAAATTACCTGCAGTCACATATTCTCAACTTCCCCAAATAATGGATTCATGATATACTGGATCTTACTGTATTAATGAACTGTGCCAAAGGCCTTGCAGCATATTTCAATATAAGAAAAGGCAGAGGGCTGAGAAAGAAGACTAATGTCTTATCACTCTGTCCCACACTGTTTGAACATTTATTCAGCTTTAGAGCTATACATTCCATATCTTACGGTACAAGGCAGGGAAGACCTCCTAACTGCGGAGTGCACACAGTCATCATTTGTTGTTAATTCAGAAGGGCTTGTCCTTCCTAAAACGTCTTGTTAAATTCAACAGACAGGCTTGTCTGAGGTAACTCGGTAATTACGCAGAAACATTACAGATTCCAATGTTTTTCTAAGGAAGTGAGACATAAGGCAGAAAGATGCCTGTTTGAATTTATAACATTGCTTTGGCTTGGATCTGGCCCCTTACCCATGGGCATGCTACATTTAATACTCTGGCTGTTTTTTAGCATTTAGGCCACCCAGACTTCCCCTGGCCTCTGTGTTAATTACTCAAAACAGTATTTGACCTGCTCAGTTGAATTTTACAAGCCCAGAGTGTACACAGGCAGTTGGGATGCCCCTGCACTGAACCCTGTACTTTTGAATTTTCTCAGAATCTATTTTTCACTTCATTGCGGCCTCTGGTGTCCTGCTCCTCTCAGACCCAGTTCATGGCAATAAAGAAACCCCTCACCTGGTGTAAAAGTGGACGTATTTGTCTTTATCAGGCCTTTGAGACTCTGGACCTTATGAACACCAATGTTGGTTAATATACATCAGGCACTTTATTGCAGAAAACGAGCGCAAAATGGATCCAGCAAAGCTGCAGGCAGGTGAAGGTCAAGTTCAACTGGAGGAGCGACGAGCCTCGTTTGTCAAGGGCACCCCTAACGTTGATTGGCCAGTTGAGACGCCTTCTCCCTCAGTGTGGTGGAAAACATATTTCAGGGTAAATGCAGTCATATAGAGTGGATATGTTGTAGATATATCAAAAATATTTAAACATCAGATGAAGCATCAGTTTTTTTTTTTTTTCAGTCTCTTGTACAGTTTGAGGGTAACTTGCCTTACAGTTCACCGTGTAGTGCAGCCAGGCATAGAACAAGTGCATGGGAATTCGGATATACCACACAATATTCCCTAAACAGTATGTTTCCCACAGTTGGAAAACCCCACCTGGCTTCAAAAGTAAATAGTTTGCCATCTATAAAGAGGAGATGTTGGTCACAATTAGCATTGGTTTCTTTGAGAGGGACCCAGAACACATACCAACTCAATATTTGTCCTCATGTACTTAATTCCTTTATCCAATATAGAAATGAGGCAGTGCATTAATATTACCATTTCCTAGAAATTCCTTTCAATTTTTATTTTATTTACAACCAGCAATTCTTTTCCTGTTTGTGGCCATCAATTTGGATTAGCCAACTACTCAGAGCTTCTAAAAGGCACATTTCTCTTCTGCTGCTTGACTGCCTAGGCACTTCCTTGAGGAAACCTTTTAAGACAGGACTTTTAAATAGGGATAATGGGAGTATATATGGAGGGTAGGCCGTTGAACTGGCCCCTCAGCTTCAGGTTCCTCCTCCAATAGGATCTATCTAGAATGCATTTGCCTGCAAGGCCATTGGAAGTTGGGGCGGCAGGGTAGCCTAGTGATTAGAGTGTTGGACTAGTAACCGAAAGGTTGCGAGTTCAAATCCCCGAGCTGACTGTTCCTAGACCATCACTACCTTCATTCTAGCTCTCTAATCTTTCAAATTGTACAGCTTAGATTTTTTTGGTTAACCATTACCGTTAGAATGTAAAATGTAAGCCACTTTATCAAAGTGTCTGTATCACTGTTTACTAAAGTATATCAAATAACAATAAAAAGCGCTATAAAACTTGAGCTGATGTGAACATTGTGTCTTCCTGCAGGGCTTTGAATCAAAACGGACCAAACCCAGAGTAGGATGAGGAGATGCTTGCCATCAGATCATTTTCAAAATCCTCATAAATCATAGTATTTTTTGACAGCTTCAGGGTAAAAAAATAAAAATGCACTCTTCAGGACCTCTGACAAATTCTTCAGGACCTCTGATGAACCTACAAAATATATATATATATATATATATATATATATATATATATATATATATATATATATATATATATATATATATATATACACACACACACACACACAAGATAAAAATGTTTCTCCGAACCAACTGGATGACATCCCGGACATCGTGGTCCATGCAGTCAGATAAGGTTATCGGTGCCGTCTCTGGTTCTCTGCCAAACAGTACATGTATGATAGCAGGGCTTAGTCCTGCAAGGTGTGGGCCACCATTTAAATAAATAATAATGATACTTTTTTTAAGTGCCCAATCATGCACCCAGCTACCACAAAAAATAAAATGACTTTCCAAAAGTGCCTGAGATGTGGAAGGAACACAATGGTCCTGCTCACCCTCAAAGAGCAAGGTCTTCTTAAATAAACAGTTCTCTTTTTAACTGACCTGGGGAAAAACTGTTTCACATAATCTACAAGTCTATAAATCAATATATTAAAAACATTTTCCATGACAGTGGACAGGACATACCTGGTGACCCCCTCTCCAATGGCAGAGTCACCTTGTAAACATATTTGAAATCAGTCAATGTAGTTACACTAGCTCAGCAAACCTAGCCATTGGATGCCATTGTGAGAAAATTATTATGGCCCTGTTCCTTTCCACTAAGGAATCCCTCAAGCTCAAGGTCAGGTGGTCTTTGTCCTTGTTGGACTGAAGTGTCCAGTATGTGAACAGCTGAGCTGCCTTGACCGGATTTGGTTCTGTAACTCAAGCATAACAGCAATATAGAATGTTAACTGCATTTCTCTGAGGTATAGATGCATACCCATAACAGTGTCTATACTGCAAATGAAATGCAAATAAATTATTCACTAAATCACCTGCTATGTCCAAAACGTGCAAGAATTAGCAGTCCAATGAGGTGCGACAAGTAAATAAATGTTTGTGTAAACTTTACCCATCAGAGACAGTTGATACAGTGTACTAAATAATAGGTTCTTCTGAACATTGTACTTACCATCAACGGTGTATACTGGACCACTTGCTGCTGAAGTGCCAGATGAACTTGCTGTTGTTATTAAAAATATAAAATAATCAGTATGCATCATTATGTCCACACCATTTTCACGAGGTGAGTGTTAGTGCATTGAATATAAGTGTGTGTTTGTAAAGAAAGACGATTGAATACAACTAAATGTATCATATAGAAAGTACTACACCTGAAAATTGTACATTAACATTAATAACTAGCCCTAAGACGTGCTAAATTACCAATCCCTTAAAACTGATCTGTAAACCTTCAGAATATAAACCCTCATCTGAACCTGTCTCCAGACACACCTCCATTGCCAAATCTACAACTGGATGCTGACCGGTGGAGGAACTTGTCCCACCGGCTCTAGGGACAGCTGCACCTTCATTCTCCCTTTCATTCTCCCCCGCCCTTTCAACCTGTGATTGACTTGAAGAGTTGAGCCAAGGAGTTAGGTATATCAGATACTAACAGTTATCTAAACAGAACATTTTCATAACTCCCCTCTACAACAGCTGATAGCCTGATAGTGAAGTGTTGTAAGTATCATCTTTATCATAAAGAAATGAACCAAGAAGTTAACACCCAGAACAGCTCAATTAAATTGTACCCTTTCCACATCTAAACTAACAAATGATCAAACTACTTAAGTGTTCTGTTTTGATGTGCAACATGGCCATACCATCATTTGTAATGATGAGTGCACCTTCCATAAATGAAGAATATCATATTTCCCCAACATCACCATGATTCATTTCCCATTCAGAGCATTACCTTGAGCAGGCTTCACTGTGCCTTCTTATTTGTACAAAGTAAAGTTGTTCTTCACAGTTTAGACATTGTGTCAATGATCCACTTTGAGCAACAACTGAATCATTCAGTTCCTAATTGATGAGAAAATTACATAAATAAATACAAAAAAAACAGAGAAGACACTTATCTATAGATTTTTGTTATTTTTGTTATCATCTGTTGTAAATATTGCTTAACACTCAACATATCTACTTTGGATTAGTAAGTGCTCTAAAGTTCATTAAAAGTACATAAACTGAGAAATTAGACTTACATGCTCCATACGCAAATTCCTTTACAGCGGGTGAATGTAGAGTAGCACGACACAAGGGTCTTTCAGATATCGCAAACTGTAGCCCCGATTGGGGCATGGGACAGGTATAAGATGATGGCTTTGTGTAGTTCCAGAAATGTTCAGCAGCTCGAACCCGCCCTTGTCTCTCAACTTTGGAAACAAAGTTAAAATGAACTTGTGAACTTTCTTGATTACCTGTGAGATAATGAAAAACAAAAAATATACATAACTTGCAAATCTGATTTTTATCAGTATATACACTTTTTATTAGGTACACCTATCTAGTACTGGGTAGAACCCCCTTCTGCCTCCACAACAGCCTGAATTATTCACAGGGTTGTACATTAAGAGATGCCCTTCTGCACACCAATGTTTTAAACAGCTGTTATTTGAGCATGTGGCCTTTCTGTTAGCTTAATTAAAATAATTAAAAAATATTACTTTTATTTAACCAGGAAGGGCTCATTAAAATTTAAAATCTATTTTTCAAGAGCGTCAGCACCAAGTCATTACAAAAATTACAGACAAACATGAAAAACTACAAGTAGTCTAGTAAAAACCAAAGAATTCACAAGAGTATAACAAAATCAAAAACATTGACAGGTCAGGGAATCAGTCTCAAGATCATTCATCGGTGATTTAAAAATACCAATTGGGACAAGTTCTTCCAGTTTAAAAGTATTTTGTAAGGCATTCCAAGACGATGGCGCAGAGTACATAAAAGCCCTTTTACCAAATTCAGTTCGGACATTTGGAACAGTTAGCAGGATAAAGTCCAGGGAACGAAGAGAGTACCCACCACATTTCTGAACAATAAAATAAGTCTGGACATTCTCTTCTGACCTCTCTCATTAAGAAGGCGTTTTTGCCCCCAGAACTGCCGCTCACTGAATGTGTTTTGTTTATCGCACCATTCTCTGTAAACTCTAGAGACTGTAGTGCGTAACAATCCCAGGAGGGCAGCTGTTTCTGAGATGCTGGAACCACCATGTGTGGCACCAACAATCATACCAAGGTCAAAGTTTCTTGGATTACGCATCTTGCCCGTTCTGTTTGGTCAAACAACAACTAAAGCTCTCTACTCTATAGATTGAGTTGCAGACAGCCACATGATTCGCTGTTCGAAGGAGCAGGCTATTTGCATTAACACGCAGATGTACCTAATAAAGTGGCCAGTGAGTGTATCTCTAACTGACAGGACCTTCATAATGGTGTAATATTTGGGCCAGCTGTCCAGCTTCTTGCACTATGGTGAAGATCTATGATCAAATTTCCCCTGTCTATATTATAGCCTTATTCTTTGCTAGATAGAAAAACTGACCCTAGATCTGCACCCATACTCTGAGAAGCTTGACAACTACATGCCCAGACTAGCTTTAATTAATCACATGAGTAGGATTTAATATTTAATAGCCATAGTTATCAGGCTTCTCAGAGTACAGGTGTCGATCTAAGGCCAGTATTATACACTATGTAAATTGAATTCAACTATGCAAGAATCTCTTCATAATTCAACAAGAAACTCTCTATACATTAAAGTTATATGTTCTAAAACTTAGATTTGTGCATGCCTATGCACACCATAAATCAAATTGTCAAAATATTGCACAAAACAATTTGATTCACTCTGTTGATTGACTTTAAACGTCCGGCTCCCTTTTGTCTATCAAGTGGTGTGACCATGATTCTTTTTCAGCACAACTTTTGCCAGATGGCATACCTCGAAAGTTCAGGCGCCTCTCACCCAACCCCACTGGAGGTGCTCTTTACCAATCCTGCTTGGGACAGTAGTTGTGTATTTCCGCCCAAGACAGCGTCAGTCATCGGAGGCACAATCTTACTTTACACTTGGTTATAAATGATATTATAATATTAATTATAATACATTATTATTTGTATATTAGCTAGCTCACCATCAACATGTTGTAGGCTACTCAACCCCTTGAAGTGTCAGACGAAACGTTAGACGCAGCGCCAGATGAAACGCTAGACGCAGCGCCAGATGAAACGCTAGAAGCAGTGCCAGATGAGGTCCCAGATGAATTTGCTGTTGACAATGAAATTGTACAATACAAATTATCAGCATGCACCATTAGGCCTACATATCAACGGAATAAAATATGTAGCTATACAATTTAATTCAAACTGCAGAGGAGTATATTGCTAAGTTACCCATGCTTACCTCTAAACTTGACCGCACCATTTCAGAGATATCTACCTAGGGAAATATTCAAATATTTTCTTTGTGGACTGCTAGACAATCAACCATGCATGCTAGCTATCAAATGCTACAACAGTGGAGTGAAAAGCAAATGATTCGAACTAGCTTTGGCCAGTCTGCACTCTTCCCTTTGGTGAACATGTGTTCCTTTGGTCAGTCTGCTTGCTAAGTTAACGTTAACAGTTTGAACATGTGCTTTCAATGTGCGCGAAACGTACACGTAAAATAATGTTCAACTGACGCCCAGCAAAAATCGAATTTATACTTTCAGAGTATGTCTCATTATACTTACAGTACTCTATTCCTCCAAACAGATCCGCGCCTCTCGAAGAAGCTCAGACACTGACACTCGTAGACATACACACAGTCAGCCTGTTTCGCCCTATCTAGGGAGGATCTACAGCCTATCCGCACTCTGTGCTTGATTGCTATGCCGGAATGTTAAAGTCCCGCCTCATCATTTGCATAGAGACGAAAAAATACAGAAGTAAATAAATAATAGTTGACAATAATAAATAAATAGGGAAATAAATAAAAACAGGAATGAATGGACAAGGAAATAAATGAACAGAGAAATAAATAAGTAGGGAAAATAATAATTAGGAAAATACATATTTTGGCAAAATGCAAAAGTACTCATTTTGATCAAATTGTGTTATTTGTTGATTGATTTACTTGTACATTCATTTATTTTTACATTTACGTGCATATATATTTATTGATGTATTTATTTATTTATGTATTCCTCCACAGGATTGTGTCGAGGCACAGATCTGGGGAAGGTTACCAAAAAACATCTGCAGCATTGAAGGTCAACAAGAACAGAGTGGCTTCCATCATTCCTAAATGGAAGTAGTTGGGAACCACAAAGACTCTTCCTAGTGCTGGCCGCCCGGCCAAACTGAGCAATCGGGGGAGACGAGCCTTTGTCAGGGAAGTGACAAAGAACCCAATGGTCACTCTGACAGAGCTCCAGAGTTATTCTGTGGAGATGGGGGAACCTTCCAACCCACTTGGAGTTTGCCAAAAGGTATGTAAATGACTCTCAGACCATGAGAAACAAGATTCTCTGGTCTGATGATAACAAGATTGAATTGTTTGGCCTGTGTCCCAAGATCACTTCTGGAGGAAACCAGGCACCACAATTTTTGTTGTCCTAGGCTACCTGGCTAAAATGCTTGCTCGCTTTCCATTCATGGGCAACATTTGCTAGTTAGCCTTTTACATCTAGCTACATATTGAACTTCCATCCTCTCAGGCCAAGATTCTCTGGTCTGATGAAACCAAGATTGAACTCTTTGGCCTGAATGCCAAGCATCATGTCTGGAGGAAACCTGGCACCATCCCTACGGTGAACCATGGTGGTGGCAGCATCATGCTGTGGGGATGTTTTTCAGTGGCAGGGACTGGGAGACTAGCCATTATCGAGGGAAAGATGAACGGAGCAAAGCATAGAGAGATCATTGATGAAAACGTGATCCAGAGCGCTCAGGACCTCAGACTGGGGCAAAGGTTCACCTTCCAACAGGACAGCGACCCTAAGCACACAGCCAAGACAACGCAGAATTGTATTTATTTATTTCACCTTTATTTGTCCTTGAGTGGTCCAGCCAGAGCTCAGACTTGAACCCGATCTAACATCTCTGGAGAGACCTGAAAATAGTTGTGCAGCAACGCTCCCAATCCAACCTGACAGAGCTTGAGAGGATCTGCAGAGAAGAATGGGAGAAACTCCCCAAATACAGCGTCATACCCAAGAAGACTTGAGGCTGTAATCGCCGCCAAATATGCTTCAACAAAGTACTGAGTAAAGGGTCTGAATACTTACATTTGATATTACATTTTTACATTTTTATACATTTTCAAACATTTCTAAAAATCTGTCTTTCCTTTGTCATTATAGGGTATTGTGTGTAGATTGATGAGGGGAAAAAACAATTTAATCGATTTAAGAACAAGGCTGTAACGTAACAAAATGTTGAAAAAGTCAATGGGTCTGAATACTTTCCGTATGCACTGTATTACCCCTAATAGTTTTTTTTGGTGTTTAAAAAAAACGTTTATGTAATATTATCTTATGTTGTTCTTATCTATAACTGTTCTGTACTCAGTCATGTATTTTTAAGTTGTTTGTGAACCCCAGAAGAGTAGCTGCTGCATGTGCAATAGCTAATGGAGATCCTAATAAACTACTGTGAGTTCCATAAGTATTGGGACAGTGACAATTCTGTTGTTTTGCGTCTGTACTCCAGCACTTTGGCTTTAAAATGTCAGCTTTAATTTGAGGTTATTTTCATCCATATCGGGTGAACATGTCCTCAACTGGCAGCTTCATTAAATGGTACCTGCAAAACACCCGTCTCAACGTCAACAGTGAAGAGGCGACTCCGGGATGCTGGCTTTCTAGGCAGAGTTGCAAAGAAAAAGCCATATCTCAGACTGGCCAATAAAAATAAAAGATTAAAATGGGCAAAAGAACACAGACACTGGACAGAGGAACTCTGCCTAGAAAGCCAGCATCCTGGAGTCACATCTTCACTGTTGAAGTTGAGACGGTTGTTTTGCGGGTACTATTTAATGAAGCTGCCAGTTGAGGACTTGTGAGGCGTCTGGTTCTCAAACTAGACACTCTAATGTACTTGTCCTCTTGCTCAGTTGTGCACCGGGGCCTCCCAATCCTCTTTCTATTCTGGTTAGAGCCAGTTTGCGCTGTTCTGTGAAGGAAGCAGTACACAGTGTTGTACGAGATCTTCAGTTTCTTGGCAATTTCTCGCATGGAATAGCCTTCATTCAGAACAAGAATAGAATGATGAGTTTCAGAAGAAAGGCTTTTGTTTCTTGCTATTTTGAGCCTGTAATCGAACCCACAAATGCTGATGCTCCAGATACTCAACAAGTCTAAAGAAGGCCAGTTTTATTGCTTCTGTAATCAGGACATCAATTTTCAGCTGTGCTAACATAATTGCAAAAGGGATCAATTAGCCTTTTAAAATGATACATTTGGATTAGCTAACACAACGTGCCATTGGAACACAGGAGTGATGGTTGCTGATAATGGGCCTCTACACGCCTATGTAGATATTCCATTCAAAATCTGCCGTTTCCAGCTGCAATAGTCGTTTACAACATTAGCAATGTCTACACTGTATTTCTGATCTATTTGATGTTATTTTAATGGACAAGAAATGTGCTTTTCTTTCAAAAACAAGGACATTTCTAAGTGACCCCAAACCTTTGAACGCTAGTGTATATGTTTTTGCTGTTTGTTATAGGACCAAAAAGATGGGACAAATCTCTGTGTCGGATAGATAACTCTTCGTGTTGTTGTTTGTTTAGTGTTTTTCAATTTTCCCAAAAGTGACTAGAGTCTATAGATTCTTCAATTACATTGAGCTAATTTCTGACGTTTTTTCCCGTTGTGTATGTATTTCTGTCTTGTTTTAGTGATTCACCATAGTGAAGACATAGGCTCAGGTTTTCTGGGTCTCTATGTTTTTGGTTGGATAGATTTTCTGAATTTCTTTCTTAGGTTTTTACATTCTTCATCAAACCATTTGTCAATGTGGTTGATTTTCTTAAGTTTTCTGGTTGAAATTTTTAGATTTGAGAGGACAAATATAATGTTTAGGTTTTCTACTGCTAAGTTTACACCTTCACTATTACAGTGAAATGTTTTGTCCAGGAAGTTGTCTGAAAGGGATTGAATTGATTGTTGCCTAATTGTTTATTGGTAGGTTTCCACACTACTTTCCTTCTATCTATAGCATTTCTTAATATTATTCCGTTCCTTTGGCTTTGATGCCTCATGATTGAGTATTGCTCTATTCAAGTAGACTGTGATTTTGCTGTGATCTGATAGGGGTGTCAGTGGGCTGATTGTGAATGCTCTGAGAGACTCTGGGTAGAGGTTAGTGATAAACTAGTGTACTGTACTAATGCCAAGAGATGAGCTATAGGTGTACCTACAGTAGGATTCCCCTCGAAGCCTACCATTGACTATTTACAGTGCTGTAAAGTACTTAAGGAGTCCCCTCGAAGCCTACCATTGACTATTTACAGTGCTGTAAAGTACTTAAGGAGTCCCTTCGAAGCCTACCATTGACTATTTACAGTGGTGTAAAGTACTTAAGTAAAAATACTACTTACAGTGCCTTGCGAAAGTATTCGGCCCCCTTGAACTTTGCGACCTGTTGCCACATTTCAGGCTTCAAACATAAAGATATAAAACTGTATTTTTTTGTGAAGAATCAACAACAAGTGGGACACAATCATGAAGTGGAACGACATTTATTGGATATTTCAAACTTTTTTAACAAATCAAAAACTGAAAAATTGGGCGTGCAAAATGATTCAGCCCCCTTAAGTTTATACTTTGTAGCGCCACCTTTTGCTGCGATTACAGCTGTAAGTCGCTTGGGGTATGTCTCTATCAGTTTTGCACATCGAGAGACTGACATTTTTTCCCATTCCTCCTTGCAAAACAGCTCGAGCTCAGTGGCTTACTGGTGCTCTTCCATGCTGTCTCTAGGAGGGGAGCGTCACTTCAGTGAGTTGAGTCACTGACGTGATCTTCCTGTCTGGGTTGGCGCCTCCCTCGGGTTTGTGTCGTGGAGAAGATCTTTGTGGGCTATACTTGGCCTTGTCTCAGGGTAGTAAGTTGGTGGTTTGAAGATATCCCTCTTGTGGTGTGGGGGCTGTGCTTTGGCAAAGTGGGTGGGGATATATCCTGCCTGGTTGGCCCTGTCCGGGGTTATCGTCGGACGGGGCCACAGTGTCTCCCGACCCCTCCTGTCTCAGCCTCCAGTATTTATGCTGCAATAGTTTATGTCTCGAGGGGCTAGGATCAGTCTGTTATATCTGGAGTATTTCTCCTGTCTTATTCGTTGTCCTGTGTGAATTTAAGTATGATCCCTCTAACTCTTCTTTCTTTCTTTCTCTCTTTCTCTCTTTTCTCTATTTTCTCTCTTTTCTCTCTTCTCTCTGAGGATTTGAGGCCTAGGACCATGTCTCAGGACTACCTGGCCTGATGACTCCTTGCTGTCCCCAGTCCACCTGATGTCCCCAGTCCACCTGCTGCTTCTCCAGTTTCAACTGTTCTGCCTGCAGCTATGGAACCCTGACCTGTTCACCGGTTGTGTTACCTTGTTCCCCACCTGCTGTTTTGTATTCTCTCTCTACCGCACCCGCTGTCTCTAACTCTGAATGATTGGCTATGAAAAGCCAACTGACATTTACTCCTGAGGTGCTGACTTGTTGCACCCTCTACAACCACTGTGATTATTATTATTTGACCTTGCTGGTCATCTATGAACGTTTGAACATCTTGGCCATGTACTGTTATAATCTCCATCCAGCACAGCCAGAAAAGGACTGGCCACCCCTCAGAGCCTAGTTCCTCTCTAATTTTCTTCCAGGTTTATGCTTTGCTGGGGAGTTTTTCCTAGCCACCGTGCTTCGATATCTGCATTGCTTGCTGTTTGCGGTTTTAGACGGCTGATGTAAAAAGGGCTTTATAAATACATTTGATTGATGTCTCTGCTAGGCTGTTCAGTTTATTGCGTTATTGGCAGTTCGTTTCCCAATCCTTCTTCCTCTTATTGCTATCATGTGCTAGCAGAAGTAAGACTGGAACATAGCATCAACAGGAACTCTTAGTTCCCTTTATCCATCTGTTAAGGGCTTTGTATGACTTTGTACAATTGCCTCTTCATGCACGTGCAATGTGTCTACCACTGATCCTTAATCTCAATTTAAAGCAAAACATCAAGCATTGTACTTTTGTAATTACAAGTGTTCCTATAATTTACAGATATTATAAAATTCCTTACACTCACTAAACACAAATGCTTTGCTTGTAAATTATGTCTGAGTGATGGAATGTGCCCCTGGCTATCTGTAAATAAAAGAAATACAAAAATAAAATGGTGCCATTGTAACGGGTTTCTTCTTCCTCTGAGGAGGAGGAGGAGGAGTAGGACGGATCGGAGGACCAAAATGCAGCGTGGTATGTATCCATAATGTGATTTCATGGAAAATGAATACAAAATACAAACGAACAAGAGAATCAAAATGAAAACCGAAACAGTCCCGAATGGTGCAAACACTGAAACGGAAAAATAATCACCCACAACTCAACGGTGAAACCAGGCTACCTAAGTATGGTTCTCAATCAGGGACAACGATTGACAGCTGCCTCTGATTGAGAACCATGCCAGGCCAAACACAGAAAACCCAAATTATAGAAAAAAGAACATAGACTGCCCACCCCAACTCACGCCCGACCGACCATACTAAAACCAAGACAAAACAAAGGAACTAAGGTCAGAACGTGACAGTAACCCCCCCCCCCCCCCCCCCCCCCCCCCCCCCCCTCTTAACCTGCCTCCGTGGCCTCGCCGCCGACCTCGGACTTGGGACCCTAGCCACAGGTCCCGAATGGACGGGAGATTCCGTTAGCACCAGACAGGCGGTAGACTCCGGCAGCACCAGAGTAACGGACGGCTCTGGCAGCTCCTGACTGACCGGCGGCTCCTGTCCATTTGGGACTGTTTCGGTTTTCATTTTGATTCTCTTGTTATTTTGTATTCAGTCTCATTAAATGATATTATGGATACATATCACGCTGCATTTTGGCCCTCCGATCCTTCCTACTACTCCTCCTCGTTAGAGGAAGACAACCGTTACAGCCATATGTTTCGCTTAATATAAGGAATTTGAAATTATTTTTACTTTTGAAACTTAAGTACATTTGAACAATTCAATTTGCTTTTGATACTTAAAACTAAAGACTTTTACTCAAATAGTATTTTACTGGGTGACTTTCACTTTTACTTGAGTCATTTTCTGTTAAGGTATCTTTATTTTTACTTAAGTATGACAATTTAGTACTTTTTCCACCACTATTTACATACCCAGCTTGGGACAGAGCTACAGGAGTTTTTGTTGGTTATGTTGTCGTAGTTGTGCCTAGGGGGGCATATGGGGGAGGGAATTCTGTTTCCTCCAGGTAGGTGTTTGTTCCCCTGTGTGCTGAGGGTGTCAGGTTCTTGTCCAGTTCTGGCATTTAGATCACCACAGACTAGTACATGTACCTGGGCCTGGAAATGTCCCTGGGCCTGGAAATGATTGACTTCCCCCTCCAGGATGGAGAAGCTGTCTTCATTAAAGTATGGGGATTCTTGTGGGGGGATATAGGGAGTACACAGCAGGACATTTTTCTCTGTTGAGATAATTTCCTTTTGAATTTCTAGTCAAATGTTCCTATGTTGATGAAATTGAGTCCCTTCCTTGTTTTACACCTGGTAATTTGGTGGATGGGACTACCAGTTCTCTGTAACTTAGAGGGCAACCAGTGGATCCATCTTCTCTATACCATGTTTTTTGTAGGATGACAATGTCTGTATTTCTGATTTCTTTGGTGAAGTCCAGATTCCTACTCTTTAGGCCAAAGGCAGATGACCTCAGACCTCGGATATTCTAGGATGAAATAGTGAAGGCTTTGTGTTCCATAATGTGTCCAATGTTGTTAGCCGTGTGGTTTGTAGCCACGTGGTTACACGTCTCTCTCTCTATCTCGCTCTCCCTCTCCCTCTCCCTCTCCCTCTCACTGTCTGTCAGTTCAGAAACCAACCTTTTCGATATACTGTTGACAAAAGGAGGATGAGAGTACTGATAGTCACTGTAAGTAAACATCCTTTACACTTTCCCTCTCTCTCTTTTCCTTCTTTCTACTGTACCTACACACTTTCTCTCTATTCAAATATTACTCATGTAGGTTACTGTATGTATCTACAGGGAATGGTTTCCCCAGGAGATTGTGTTGGTCTCATGACAACTAAAATCTTCTTCTTCATCTTAGTCTTCTTCTTGTTTGATATAATGGCGGTGTGCAAACCAATGTTAAAGGTGCATGTCGCCACCTACTGTTCAGAAGTGTGTGGTCAATCATGGTTTACAACATTAGCTCCACATTTCTAAATCCTACTACATAACTCAGTACTTCTGGGAAAATAAAAAACAGCCTTCAAGTAGATCCTCCCTCAACCCCAAATCCCTTCCAAACACCCGAACACTGTCCAACCCAACAATAACCTTTGACCTCACAGAACAGCTCAATATGATTGGTTGGGTAGATCCAGTCAACAAAGCTGTGTGATTCATACAAACACACCCCACGCCCGTCTGAGGAGAGGAGTCAGTAGGGTGAGTCTGGAAAGGTGTGGTGACTGTGCCTTCCTAAATCCATCCCCATTGTTGTTTTGTTGATGTGACGTGACGTGAGATTGTTTCTGTTACTATTGAGACGTCAAGAAGATCTCTGTGCCTTATTGTGCCTCTAATCTATTATTAGAAATTAGAATATTTCTCAGTGACACAATAACTATCGTGGTTGGATGATCAAGACAGAAACAGATAGTGATTCCTGTGGCGTTCTGTATAAGACATGCAGCTTCAGAGAGCTTGTGTTGTTACTCTGTCAGCCTTCCTTCCCCTATCTTTTGGATGTTGTGTAAATGTGTTTGACCCCCAGCCCCTTTCCGCCTGGTCTGATTAGAGGGAGGGAGTTTGATGGTTCGAGGCGAGCACTCTGCTCATACGAGGCCTCGCTGAGTCTCTTTCTCTGCATTATGTCATAATGGAGCCCTGGAATAGTATCTTCTGCTGCTGCGTGGAGAAATACAGAGCGAACTTTGAACTCTATTGGTCAGTTGCCTGGAGATAAGGAAGGTAGCGGGGAGCGGGTTTAGAGAGGCCGCCACACGACAAGCAGGACAACACGCTACACGTCAGCTGGAGACACAGTTCTGTACCACACTGGAGGACCGACAGGAGATCTGGCAGGTGTACTGGCTTTTAGTGTGTTCTCTGATGTGCGACAATAACCCCTATACAGGAGAATACATGGTATACACCACTTGGGAACACATCGAAGATCTTGAGAGGAGGGATATAAAGAAAAGTCCTAAAGGAGGGATCAGTGTTCCCTGGCACAGGTAAGTGACTTTTCTGGTTCTCCAGAGCACAGAAGAGCAGAGACAGTCAGACATGCAGGTGAGGCCAGGCCAGGCTCTGGAATGTCTTTCAGCAGGCCAAATAAACACAGTACAGCAGTGGTATTCAAAGTCGGGGTCTGCAGTGGTGTTGCCAAAATAAAATAAAATACAAATTAAGAGTACAGGTCATTGTATGGGACAATATAAAAAAGTTTTTGAGAAAGAGATTTAGATAAATGTATTTATTGGTTTCTTTTCATTTTGATAAGAGATGAAAATGTAATGAATTGAAAGTTATTTGTTGATTTAAAAATCGAAATGTACTGATTTTAAAGTTGTCCTTGTATTTGGGGTGGGGTTATAAGAAATTATTGTGAGAAAATAAAATAGAGTCCCCAGAAATTCTGGCGGAAGAAATGGGGTCCCCGTTGCAAAACTTTGAATACCTCTGGGCGAGAATAGTAGATAGTGGGAGAAAGAAAAAGAGAGGGCGGGTTATACACAGAATCATTTCAGCTGACTCTGATTGGCTCCATGGGTAACTAACACTCCTGCCCCAAAGGCAGGGGAAGGGGAGAGAGAGAGAGAGAGCTACGGGCTTCAGTGTGCCATGCAGTCGCTAACCTATGTGAGAATGAGCCCTGAAGTGTGTGCTGTGTTGTTGTGTTGCCTCACCGGGACATGAGATTGACAGGGATGGATTTGCTCCTTGATTCAGGCTAACGTTTGATGGATTCTACGCTCTCCTCTGCCCTGAAGCCAAACCCTACAGGAACAACCCCACAGTCCCGGATCTGAGAACAGGAGTGGGACACACACCCCAAACGGAGCTTGGAGCCCGTTGTCATGGCGATGACGGCCCTGTTCAGGGGCAAGTGGGGTCAAAAGTCACAGGAGCCCCCTGAGAAGCGGCCCGCAGCACTGGTGCACTCCAGAAATCACGAGGAGGATGAGGAGGATGACAGGGTCATCGCCCCCATCCGCAGGAACTCCCGTTTCTACCGTTCCATGAGGAAGAAGAGGCTGGCCGCGTCAGAACAACCTGAAAGTAAGAATAGAATACACCCCTCTTCCCTTCCGCTCAGAATTTCACCAAGTGTCTGTGTCTTTTGTATGCTACAGTGGAGAGTCATTGAGTTTGAGAATACAATAACCAATTCAGTTTGAAAATACCTGGGATTTAGGTAGCATGGAATGCTGATAATCTTTGTCTACAGCAGTTTTAGGAAAGTTCTGAAGTTTGTCTCCATCTAATTTCATGTAAGGCCCTAATTCTAGAGTTTAAAGCTGAGCTGGTTGGTTAACTGGATCTCTTTAGCAGTGTTGGAAAAATTATCCAATTTTCATACATTAAGGAAAGATGCCTTAATGGAAAATTACTCAAATAAAGTGAAAGCCACCCAGTAAAATACTACTTGAGTGAAAGTCTGAAAGTGTTTGGTTTTAAATATACTTTAGTATCAAAAGTAAATGAATTGCTAAAATACACTACATGACCAAAAATATGTGGACACCTGCTCGTGGAACATCTCATTCCAAAATCATGGGCATTAATATGGAGTTGGTCCCTCCTTTGCTGCTATAACAGCCTCCACTCACCTGTGAAGGCTTTCCCCTAGATGTTGAAACATTTCTGTGGGGACTTGCCTCCATTCAGCCGCAACTGATGTTGAGCGATTGGGCCTGACTCTTAGTCTGCATTCCAATTCATCACAAAGGTGTTTGATGGGGTTGAGGTCAGGGCTCTGTGCAAGCCAGTCAAGTTCCTCAACACCGATTGGCATTGCGCATGGTGATCTTAGGCTTGGGTGCAGCTGCTCGGCCATGGAAACCCACTTCATGAAGCTCCCGACGAACAGTTCTTGTGCTTACGTTGCTTCCAGAGTCAGTTTGGAACAGTAGTGAGTGTTGCAACCGGGGACAGATGATTTTTATGCACTATGCGGTTCAGCACTCGGCAGTACCATTCTGTGAACTTGTGTGGCCTACCACTTCACGGGAGAGCCATTGTTGCTCCTACACGTTTCCACTTCACAATAACAGGACTGGGGAAGCTCTAGCAGGGCATAAATTTGATGAACTGACTTGTTGGAAAGGTGGCATCATATGACGGTGCCACGTTGAAAGTCACTGAGCTCTTCAGTAAGGCCATTCAACTGCACATGTTTGTCTATGGAGATTGCATGGCTGTTTGCTCGATTTTATACACCAGTCAGCAACGGTGTGGCTTAAATAGCCGAATACACTAATTTGAAGGGGTATCCACATACTTTTGTGTACATGTAGTGTATACTGAAACATCAACAGTAATAGATTCAATAATGTCAAATTCCTTATATTAAAGGAATACTTAGAGATTCTGGCAATGAAACCCGGTTTCTACTTCCCCAGAGTCAAATGAACTCCTGGATACCATTTTTATGTCTCTTCATCCACTATTTAAGGAAGTTAGAGGTATTCACGAGCCAATGCAAACTGGTGTAAGAGCAATGACTGGAAGTCTATGATATTTTCTACAGTAGCATGCTAGCAGTTACCATACACTTCCAGTCATTGCGATATATAGATACCATACACTTCCAGTCAATGTGCTAATGCTAAACTCAGCAAAAAAAAGGAACGTTCTCTCACTGTCAACTGTGTTTATTTTCAGCAAACTTAACATGTGTAAATATTTGTAAGAACCTAACAAGATTCAACAACTGAGACATAATAGTGAACAAGTTCCACAGACATGTGACTAACAGAAATTTAATAATGTGTCCCTGTACAAAGGGGTTGGTCAAAATCAAAGGTAACAGTCAGTATCTGGTGTGGCCACCAGCTGCATTAAGTACTACAGGGCATCTCCTTCTCATGGACTGCACCAGATTTGCCAGTTCTTGCTGTCAGAAGTTACCCCACTCTTCCACCAAAGCACCTGCAAGTTTCCGGACATTTGCAAGTCATCACCCTCTGATCAAACAGGTCAATGGGATTGAGATCTGGGCTCTTCGCTGGCAATGGCAGAACACTGGCAATCATATCTTGCAGGAAATCACACACAGAACAAGCAGTATGGCTGGTGGCATTGTCATGCTGGAGGGTCATGTCAGGATGAGCCTGCAGGAAGGGTACCACATGAGGGAGGAGGATGTCTTTCCTGTAATGCACAGCGTTGAGATTGCCTGCAATGACAACAAGCTCAGTCTGATGACGCTGTGACACACCACCCCCAGACTATGACGGACCCTCCACCTCCAAATCGATCCCACTCCAGAGTACAGGTCTCGGTGTAAACGCGAATCCGACCATCACCCATGGTGAGACAAAACCGCGACTCGTCAGTGAAGAGCACTTTTTGCCAGTCCTGTCTGGTCCAGCGACGATGGGTTTGTGCCCATAGGCGACATTGTTGCCGGTGATGTCTGGTGTTACACCTGCCTACAAGCCCTCAGTCCAGCCTCTCTCAGCCTATTGCGCACAGTCTGAGCACTGATGGAGGGATTGTGCATTCCTGGTGTAACTAGGGCAGTTGTTGTTGCCAACCTTTACCTGTCCCGCAGGTGTGATGTTCGGATGTACTAATCCTGTGCAGGAGATGTTACATGTGTCTTCGCAGTGGCAGACCAATCAGCTGTCTGTCCTGTCTCCCTCTAGCGCTGTCTTAGATGTCTCACAGTATGGACATTGCAATGTATTGCCCTGGCTACATCTGCAGTCCTCATGCCTCCTTGCAGCTTGCCTAAGGCACGTACACACAGATGAGCAGGGACCCTGGGCATAATTATTTTTGTGTTTTTCAGAGTCTGTACAAAGGCCTCTTTAGTGTCCTAAGTTTTCATAACTGTGACCTTAATTGTCTACCGTCTGTAAGCTGTTAGTGTCTTAATGACTGTTCCACAGGTGCATGTTCATTAATTGTTCATGGTTCATTGGACAAGTATGGGAAACAGTGTTTAAACCCTTTACAATGAAGATCTGTGAAGTTATTTGGATTTTTATGAATTATCTTTGAAAGACAGGGTCCTGAAAAAGGGACGTTTGTTAGCAACTTCCCTCAAACTGCACACAGATACAAAAATTGTATCCATGAATTCATCTGACTCTGGGGAAGTAGATAAAGGGCATTTCCAAAATCCTGAAGTATCACTTTAAGCAAACCAGATGGCATGATTTTAATTTTTTTTACAGATAACCAGGGGCGCAAACACACAGACATCATTTACAAACTAAGCATTTGTGTTTAATGAGTCTGCCAAATCAGAGGCAGTAAGGATGACCAGAGATGTTCTCTTGATAACTGTGTGAATCGGAAAATATTCCTATCCTGCTAAGCAATCGAAATGTAAGGAGTACTTTTGGGTGTCAGGGAAAATGTATGGAGTAAAAAGTACCTTATTTTCTTTAGGAATATGGTGAAGTTAGTTGTCAAAAATAGAAATAGTTGTATTTCTTTGGTGTTTCATAGACCACAGAACAGGAGCGGTTGTATTGTTCTACAGAGAACACAGGCTTGATGGTAGGCCGGTCCTGAGAGCTAATGAAACCAGAGGAACCGGTTCCAATGTTTTAAAATATGTGTGATGCCTGTTCTTCTAGCCACCCACCTTTAACCTCCAGCCTGCAAGCTTCATATAGCCTGAGGCTGGAGAGCAGAGCTACCACCACTGAAATACACCTTTCCCACTGGGCAAAAAATGGTTGAATCAACGTTGTTTTAATGTAATTACAATGTGATGACATTGAATCAACTTGGAAAACTGATTGTATTTGCAAAAAGTCATCAACAAGGGAATTTCCTTTTCTATGAACTTAAATTCAATAACAGGGTGACCTTTTTTTGTTGATTTCACGTTGAATTCAAGTTAAATTCACATTAGTTGACAACTCAACCAAGTGAAAATCAAAACTAGACGTGGAACTGACGTCTGTGCCCAGTGAGTTGTTAATATTTAGTACATACCATAATATATTGCTATTGACAACAAAGTATTCAGATACATGATGTGTAGGCCAATGGACAGTGAACTGTGTGACTACACTAGTGCATTCTATGGCAGTATTGTATGAACTGTGTGACTACACTAGGGCATTCTATGGCAGTATTGTATGAACTGTGTGACTACACTAGGGCATTCTATGGCAGTATTGTATGAACTGTGTGACTACACTAGGGCATTCTATGGCAGTATTGTATGAACTGTGTGACTACACTAGGGCATTCTATGGCAGTATTGTATGAACTGTGTGACTACACTAGGGCATTCTATGGCAGTATTGTATGCTGTTTTTATTTCAACCATCCCCCTATTTTTGTTTATTACCCCAAATAAAGGTGACACCTGTACATGGTGCAGGTTTCCAGGAACAGACACAGACCGCTAATTTCTGTAGGACTCTTTCCTGGTCCCTGGTAGACTTTGCCCAGCCTGTGGGATAGGCTTTTAGGGTGTGAGGGAAATTGCTTTATTTATGACCAGTTAGGTCAGGAGAGTCAGGTGCCCTAGTTAAACAAGAGTACGTTGTAAAACTTTTCATAAAACATATGGGACCATTGTAAAATAGGATGAGAAGAGGTGCTACTCTTAGATGACGTAAGCATCCAACTGTAACCGTTGATATTTAATTCTTGAAGGATTTGAGTCCTTTGAGATGAAGTCCAACCATTATTCAACCTCTAGTCAAAGCTGGTTACGATTTTCACTTTGGGGATAACCTTATCTTATCTCTGTCCAAGTGCTCGTTCTTATCATGGGAGTTGTATAACAATTGTTGTTTAACTTTTTCATTCCCCATATGCTCTCAAAACCATCTTGAATCTATAGGAATGATGTACAGTAATGGCTGGATGAGTTTAGAAAGCTAGGTTGATGTTTGTGTCAGCAACCTACATGTTGGTTAGTAAGGAGTTTGTTGTGGATGATCTTACAGTACTGGGACAGCTGCACTTTTACTGCCAGATTGTGGATGTGTTTTCTTTCTGTATGTTGCTATGAACAAGTGCTGTGGGTGCCCTTGTATGGGACTGGACTGGCTGTTCCATGTCTACTGAGGTGTAAGGGACTGGAATGGCTGTGTTTCCTAGCCACTGAGATGTGTGGGAATGGACTGTCTGTTTCGTAGCTACTGAGGTGTGTGTGTGTGTGGGACTGGACTGGCTGTTTTGTGGAGTTAGGTTCTAATTATCAGAGTAAGAACTCAATGGACACAATGCAAGCTCAAACCAAGTTTATTCTTCCCAAAGGATCGAACAGCTGGACAGAAAATGACATATTCACACAAGCACTGATATTTAACCTTTTCTCCTATGCGTAGTCTCCTCCTACACATCTGAACAGCCAATGCATGTCTGTTGCTAGACAGAACCTTCGTGATATCTGTTCTTCCTCACTTCATCTGACCTGACATCTGCCCCAAAGTGCTCACTCCTCCCCAACTCATGGCTGTCATGGTGACTGGTACCAGTGTCTCTTCTCCTCCCAGATGATCCCTCCCATAGGATCCCTGATGGCTAATAACAACATATCCTGACATAATGTGAATGTTACACATGACCCTCTCTCCCTCAGTGACATGAATACGTTTATTTCATATTCTCAGAACCCAACAGTAGCTACTGAAGTCTGTGTGTGTGGGACTGGACTGGCTATTTCCTAGCTACTGAGGGGTGTGTGTTAGTGTGTGTGTGTGTGTGTGTGGGACTGGACTGGCTGTTTCCTAGCTACTGAGGTGTGTGTGTGTGTGTGGGACTGGACTGGCTGTTTCCTAGCTACTGAGGTGTGTGTGTGGGGGGGGGGGGGGGGGGACTGGACTGGCTGTTTCCTAGCTACTGAGGTGTGTGTGTGTGTGTGTGTGGGGGACTGGAATGGCTGTTTCCTAGCTACTGAGGTGTGTGTGTGGGACTGGCTGTTTCCTAGCTACTGAGGTGTGTGTGTGTGTGTGTGTGTGTGTGGGACTGGATTGGCTGTTTCCTAGCTACTGAGGTGTGTGTGTGGGACTGGACTGGCTGTTTCCTAGCTACTGAGGTGTGTGTGTGGGACTGGACTGGCTGTTTCCTAGCTACTGAGGTGGGTGTGTGGGACTGGACTGGCTGTTTCCTAGCTACTGAGGTGTGTGTGTGTGTGGGACTGGACTGGCTGTTTCCTAGCTACTGAGGTGTGTGTGTGTGTGTGTGGGACTGGACTGGCTGTTTCCTAGCTACTGAGGTGTGTGTGTGTGGGACTAGACTTGCTGGTTCCCAGCTACTGATGTATGTGTGTGTGTGTGTGTGTGTGTGTGTGTGTGTGTGTGTGTGTGTGTGTGTGTGTGTGGGACTGGACTGGCTGTTTCATAGCTACTGAGGTGTGTGTGTGTGTGTGTGTGTGTGTGTGTGTGTGGGACTGGACTGGCTGTTTCATAGCTACTGAGGTGTGTGTGTGTGTGGGGGGGACTGGACTGGCTGTTTCATAGCTACTGAGGTGTGTGTGTGCGGGACTGGACTGGCTGTTTCATAGCTACTGAGGTGTGTGTGTGTGGGGGGGGACTGGACTGGCTGTTTCCTAGCTACTGAGGTGTGTGTGTGTGTGGGGGGGGGGGGGGGGGGGCTGGACTGGCTGTTTCCTAGCTACTGAGGTGTGTGTGTGTGTGTGGGACTGGACTGGCTGTTTCCTAGCTACGAAGGTGTGTGTGTTTGGGACTGGACTGGCTGTTGCCTAGCTACGAAGGTGTGTGTGTTTGGGACTAGACTGGCTGTTTCATAGCTACTGAGGTGTGTGTGTGTGTGTGTGTGTGTGTTTTTCGGGACTGGACGGCTGTTTCCTAGCTACTGAGGTGTGTGTGTGTGTGGGACTGGACTGGCTGTTTCCTAGCTACTGAGGTGTGTGTGTGTGTGTGTGTGTGTGTGGGTGTGGGACTGGACTGGCTTTTTCATAGCTACTGAGATGTGTGTGTGTGGGACTGGACTGGCTGTTTCCTAGCTACTGAGGTGTGTGTGTGGGACTGGCTGTTTCCTAGCTACTGAGGTGGGTGTGTGGGACTGGACTGGCTGTTTCCTAGCTACTGAGGTGTGTTTGTGGGACTGGACTGGCTGTTTCCTAGCTACTGAGGTGTGTTTGTGGGACTGGACTGGCTGTTTCATAGCTACTGAGGTGTGTGTGTGTGTGGGACTGGACTGGCTGTTTCCTAGCTACTGAGGTGTGTGTGTGTGTGGGACTAGACTTGCTGGTTCCCAGCTACTGAGGTGTGTGTGTGTGTGTGTGTGTGTGTGTGTGTGTGGGACTGGACTGGCTGTTTCATAGCTACTGAGGTGTGTGTGTGTGTGTGGGGGGGACTGGACTGGCTGTTTCCTAGCTACTGAGGTGTGTGTGTGTGTGGGGGACTGGACTGGCTGTTTCCTAGCTACTGAGGTGTGTGTGTGTGTGGGGGGGACTGGACTGGCTGTTTCATAGCTACTGAGATGTGTGTGTGTGGGACTGGACTGGCTGTTTCCTAGCTACTGAGGTGTGTGTGTGGGACTGGACTGGCTGTTTCCTAGCTACTGAGGTCTGTGTGTGTGGGACTAGCCTTGCTGTTTCATAGCTACTGAGGTGTGTGTGTGTGGGGGACTGGACTGGACTGGCTGTTTCCTAGCTATTGAGGTGTGTGTGTGGGGAACTGGACTGGCTGTTTCCTAGCTACGAAGGTGTGTGTGTTTGGGACTGGACTGGCTGTTTCCTAGCTACGAAGGTGTGTGTGTGTGTGTGTGTGTGTGTTTGTTTGGGACTGGACTGGCTGTTTCATAGCTACTGAGGTGTGTGTGTGTGTGTGTGTGTGGGGGGGACTGGACTGGCTGTTTCCTAGCTATGAAGGTGTGTGTGTTTGGGACTGGACTGGCTGTTGCCTAGCTACGAAGGTGTGTGTGTTTGGGACTGGACTGGCTGTTTCATAGCTACTGAGGTGTGTGTGTGTGTGTGTGTGTGTGTGTGTGTGTGTTTTTCGGGACTGGACGGCTGTTTCCTAGCTACTGAGGTGTGTGTGTGTGTGTGTGTGTGTGGGACTGGACTGGCTGTTTCCTAGCTACTGAGGTGTGTGTGTGTGTGTGGGTGTGGGACTGGACTGGCTGTTTCATAGCTACTGAGATGTGTGTGTGTGGGACTGGACTGGCTGTTTCCTAGCTACTGAGGTGTGTGTGTGGGACTGGACTGGCTGTTTCCTAGCTACTGAGGTGAAATTACCGCCAGGTAAATCTATGATGTTGAAATGCCTTTTTACTCTGTTCCATCTGACTGTGCAATTCACTGTCTCATCAGCCCAGCCAGGCAATTTATATACTAGATCTACACTCTAAAAAGTGTCTAGACATTACCTCCTGTTTTTTTTAGACAAGCATTTGGTTTTCAACATTGGAGATTTGTAATTACCTTGCTGGCTGTCTCTCTGATATTTGCAACTTTGTTTCAATATTGAAATTTGATCTCCAGCTGCTCATTAACTCATTGTTAAGGATATATCCCCCCAAAATCACTAGACAATAGATTAAACAAACCCAAACACATCTATTTGTGTTTATTATTTTGTTTTTCTGGCTACACTGTTAGGCGTGACTGTGTTAGCCAAAGTTGGCTAGCTAGCAAGCAAGGGATAAGAACGTTACCAACCATCATGGCAACGGAACATTTTAGAATGAACGACTGGGTCGCATCCATAGATTTAGAACAAAAAAACGTAATGACTGAGTTGCCTCTCTGGCAACCGATAGAACGAATAACAAGCTGGCTTGTGTACCAATCATTGATTTGTGTCTGGACTATATCTCATGTAAGTATTAAACAGTATGAATAAGTTCATTCAGATTTAAATGAAAATATGTCAATCATTGTTTGAATATGTTGGTAACCCGTTGTATAAAAGTGATAAGTGATATATTGGTTTGGTTACCGGTCCAAGACGAACCCGTGCCAATATATCCTCCAAACACTGGCTTCTCGGCATATTCACTTAACTAGAACAACATGTGCCTTTGCCCTCTGTGGTCTTAGATCAGCAGAAAAAGGTGGCACTTAACTGATGAATATCATTCATTACTTAATCGGTGGGTGCATAGAACTTCTGTTACAACAATAACCTGGAACATATGGAAGCAATTGACCCCAAATAAAGCAGGAGGTAATCTCAGAAAAGGGGCATTTGAAGACTAGCTATCCAGATTGGACCATGCAATCTGAGGTCCTTGGATAGTCCCTACCTCGTTAAAATTTACATTTTTAAATGGTTAAAGGAAGGGTTAAGGTTTAGGGTAGGGACATCCCAAGGATCCCGGATAACACTGACCTATCAAGCTCTTTCATGTCAGTGAAGGTTAGATAGATCAAAGAACAGGAGGTACCTTGGCCACTGTGGAGTGTTGAGAAAGTTCAAACTGTATGCCCATTGGCCAGAATCATACAACACTATCCCATCATCTCCCTACTCGATTTACCTGATTCCCTTAATCCTTTAAGTGTTGACATTGATAGTCTGCCAAGCGTATACTCTTCTGAAGAGTTCTTGGTTATTATTATGGTCTGTCTGAGACAGCAACCAGGAAGTAGAGGATTCAGCTAGCTAAGGATGAGTTTCCTGACCAAAAATGCTGCCACCCCCAAAGTCCAATGTGTTTGTGACCTCATGTACCACATTCAAAATATAATATTGTCCTTTGTTTTAGTTGTATAGACAATAGTTGACACATCTCAATGTCTCTTTTGTTAAATTGGATTCACACAGCTGTTTATCAAGAGCTTATAGCTGACTAAATCAAATTTCACTGTATGAGTGTTCTCATGAGATAATCACTCACTTAACACACCCACTTGGTGTCAGTTTGCCAGAGGAAAATCAGGTCTGAACGGTGTTAGTCAGTGGTGCAGCAGCTTTTATAGAACCAGAATGGAGCTGCTAGGCAAACAGTACCATTGAAAAACAATCACTAAGTAGACTAGTTCAGCACTGAGAGGAAAACCCAGTTATTCACGTGTCCCAGTGTACAGTAATCTGCTGGAAACACTCTCCCTCAATCCAACTCAGGAGGCTCTCCTAGCAACACATTATTCTATCTAAAGGAGGTTTCAAAGTCATGACCACCTGCCAATCAGCCCTGTACTCAGAGTGTGTGTGGGGGTGTGTGTGTGTGTGTTTTTAATATTGAGGTAGAGCTCCTCTATTTTCCTTGTCCTTCACTCACTGTTTCCTCTTTGCTCACACCCCTTTCCCTTAATTATCTTCTCTCTCTTCCTCTTTCAGGCCCTGCAGTCTCTCTGAGGCCTGGCCCAGAGCCCAGCCCAGCCAGCAGGTCAGGCAGCAGCACCCTCAGTGTCCCTGATCTCCAGAAACCTCCCCTATCTCCCAGGGCACGACGGTGAGCCTCGCCATAAGCCAGGCCAGACTGATTCAAACCCAGACACTCACACGCAGACACACACTCAAACTGAGAAGCAACCAATTTATCATTGTCTTTTATGAGCTACCTTTCCATTGAGTAAGATATGAGCCTAGTGCAAGCTGCACTGCTCTTTGTCCCATATATTGTGTCAAGGAAAATCTGTTTTCTGAGTGTTACAGTTAAATTCACATTTTAGTCATTTAGCAGATGCTCTTATTTAGAGCGACTTAAAGTAGTGAGTGCATACATTTTCATACTTTTTTGTTACTGTAATACAGTTAGTTATATTTGCCTCATCTTTAAGTAGAGATATCTCTTTTACTTATTGTTATTGCAGCTGCTTATTACTGTGTGCCTGTTGTATGTAGTATGCCAACATCTCCACATCCACTCCATTCTGGAACTGTGTTGCCAAGCAACGGGGAGCCCAGGAGCCCACACATACTTTCTAACGGGGCTTCTTCCCCTGTTTGGATGAGGAGCGGAGGAGGAGGAGAAGGAGGGAGGAAGAGCGCAGATGCTTCTCCAGCTAGCGGTCAGTGTGGAGGGGGCTCCACTTCCTCCTCCTCTATTTCTAGCGCTCTGTTGTACCGGACACATGGCATGCACGCACACACTGAAGACATGGAGAGCCTCTCAGAGCGCACCGCCGCCTGCTCTGTACAGGAGCCCGGAGGGGACACACAGTCACCGCAACCAGCGGAAGAGGGGGTCAACAAAGAGGGAGTCAAACTCAGGTAAAAAGATGGGGAGAAGAACTGTTGGGTTCTGCAAGTGGTACTTATGTGCTAATTGGTAATTGATTAGTGAAAGTGCAGTATGTTGCAGGTGATTTATTTCTGTGTAATAATAATATGAAGAGGTGCTCAGTGAAGTACTAAAACAGTATGTAGTGAGCTAGGCAGTGTGGAGATAAACTTGTAGTCCTTGTAGCAAAAAGGATTCCCTGGGCTCTGGTTTAAATCTTGGGGCATGAATATATTCCTCATTTTATGTGAATCTTCTTTTTAAAATGCATATTATTGATTTTGAGGATGGAATCTCACATAGAAGGAATGTCTGTGGGAACAAGGATCTATTGGTAGCCTGTTGAGATATGAATATCTAACATTTCTCATGCAGTGTCAAGAGACCATGCATAATGAACAGATGGTATTTGGACAATGTGAAATGAAGTGCTCTCAATCTGACTCTCATAGACCTCCAGATGCTCCAATGATTGTCCTCGAATTGTTGTAAATTATAGGATGAACAGTGCTTTGCCGTTGACGTCAAAGCATCTCCTTGCTCATCTCTCATCTTTATTTTTCTCTCTTTCTCTACTCAGGTTGGTGAGCAATGGGGAAAGAAAGGGCTCAACACCATTGAAAATAGAATCCATCTGCTACAGTCTCAACATTGTCAAGAACATTGGTGAGAAAAATGTAGCCAATAGAACTGTCAATTCCATGCAAGTTGGAGGTAACATATGTATTCCACCCACAGCACTTCAACCTCCAGAGCTGCTGCTGTACTGACATAATGATATTCTCTGTTCCACCACACACACATGTGCAGATGGTAATACACCCAAGCACATTCAGGTACACACATGAATGCAGGTATAGAACACACACACACACACTGCTGTTAACAACAACATATCTATCCTATGACATTGCCTTAAAAATAACAAGATTTCCCTGAAGTTGCATCCATCTATCACTTAAAACTTCAATGTGCATCCGTCAAGGTTGAAGGTTAAGTTTAGTGTGTGGTGGGGCTATGTTCTCTGTACTTACAGTAATGGGTATGGATGAGTTCAGAGCAAGGTTAAAGGTCAGGTGCTGCACACTTGCAGGGTGAAAAATCATGTGCTGCACACATGTTCTGTATGTGTAAATAAAAAGATGTCCTTTGAAAGGATGCATTAATAGAAGAACTCAGGCGAAAGTGCTTATTGTCAACATGTTGGTTTAAGCGTCTCTTTCTCCTTCTCTCTCAATCTCTCACTCTGCCTGTCTTTATAGCCCTCTTTTCTCTCTCCCTCTCTTATATAAGTGTCAATACCAGACGCCCACCTACAATAGGTTAGCATTTGAATCTGACTAACTGTTTCCTGCTTTTCAACATCACCTTAACTTCTGTAGGGTGAGAGGACAGAACACACTCACACATGCATGCGTGCACGCACACACACAGTGCCAATGTTCTCCTCCGCAACTAACCACCCTGCTAATCAATGTGCAAATATCCAGCCCTCTTTCACCTGAAACTGGCTGAGGGAAAGGTTGAGAGGACTGATAGAGAAATGTGAAGTCAGTCAGCCACTGATATGCCAATATCAGCCTGCCAATATGCAAAGGAGATGAGATCCATTCTTTCATAGGAGATGAGATCCATTCTTTCATAGGAGATGAGATCCATTCTTTCATAGGAGATGAGATCCATTCTTTCATAGGAGATGAGATCCATTCCTTCATAGGAGATGAGATCCATTCCTTCATAGGAGATGAGATCCATTCCTTCATAGGAGATGAGATACATTCCTTCATAGGAGATGAGATACATTCCTTCATAGGAGATGAGATACATTCCTTCATAGGAGATGAGATACATTCCTTCATAGGAGATGAGATACATTCCTTCATAGGAGATGAGATACATTCCTTCATAGGAGATGAGATCCATTCCTTCCAAATTGACTATACACAATAACTCATGTAGTTACACAACTCCACGATTTCACATAAATATAAAGGGAACGTTTTAGTTCTAGGTCACGGGTGTCAATGTAAAGACACAAGTGTAGTTGTGAGTTATAAGTTTGATTCCCCCATGGGCCACATATGCTGTGATGTGGCTTCAGACTAAAGTGTCTGCTAAATAACCTGAATAATATAATATTGTTATCAAACAAACATGACCATGTGCTCAGACTCATGTTGTCTTCCTTCTGTCTTTTTTCTTTCTATTTTGTCCCTTTTGTCCCTCCAGCCTTCCTGTACCAGGAGTACCGGGACACATCCAAGCAGCAGGAGATCGAGCAGCGACGGCAGCAGGAAGGGTTGACCTATGGGGTCAGCGCGGGGTTAGGGGTGACGTCCCCACCAGCCCTGCAGCTGCAGTTGAGGAACAACTCCCGCTCTCTGAGTCTGTGGCAGAACCTGGAGGTTGTGCAGCAGAGCGGCCTGCTCACCCAGCTACAGCAGAGAGAGATCATCATACAAGAGGTGTGAGGTCAAAGGTCATACAGTAAAGGGAGGGGCTGTACAGCAGAGAGGGAGGTGAAAGGTTATACTGTAGGGTAAAAGTTCAGAGAGGTCTTACCTGAATGGTAAGTGAATGCCTTCTTGACCTGTGTCCTCTCTCTCTTCTCTAGGCCATGTTTGAGCTGGTAACCTCAGAGGCGTCCTACTACAAGAGTCTGGAGGTGCTGGAGACCCACTTCCTGAAGAACCCTGTGCTGGTTAACACACTCAGCCAATCAGACATGCACTTCCTGTTCTCCAACATTGAGGAGGTGATGAAAGCCAGCGAGAGGTAAGAGAAGCGTTTGTGTGTGTGACTAATCAACACCCCCATCCTCTCTGCAATGTTTGATTACTGACCCCATTAATCTTTCTGAAAGTAAAAAGCAAACAAGTCCTTAATCATCTTTCATTCCCTATCATACTGTAATACTTGTACGGTGACATTTATTCAACTGTCCCCTGCTGATGATGTCATACTATATACATCCTTCCTTAGGTTCCTGATGGACCTGGAGAACCGCATCGAACAGTCCCTCCAGATCTCAGAGGTGTGTGACATCGTCCACCACCACGCCGTCAAGCACTTCCACGTCTTTATCACCTACGTCATCAACCAGGTGTATCAGGAGAAGAACTACCGACGCATTCTGTGGGTACCCCTCCAACTAATGTCTACAGTAGCACCATCTAACTAATGTCTACAGTAGTACCATACTACAACATATCTATCCTCTGAGTCACCGAGGTATTGGTGGTGACATTAGTGTGAGCAGCTGTTTTGCCCTGTTGGCTGGGAGATTTTGAAAAGGTTTTCACTGATGCCTCTCATTCCTAACCAGATTATTGACAGGCTGCACGTAGTTTGCGTCAAAACTTAGTAAAGGCCGGTATGTGCTGTATTGACCAGTATGTGCTATATTTTCTGGTATGTGCTGTATTGACCGGTATGTGCTGTATTGACCGGTATGTGCTGTATTGACTGGTATGTGCTGTATTGACTGGTATGTGCTGTATTGACTGGTATGTGCTGTATTGACTGGTATGTGCTGTATTGACTGGTATGTGCTGTATTGACTGGTATGTGCTGTATTGACCGGTATGTGCTATATTGACTGGTATGTGCTGTATTGACCGGTATGTGCTGTATTGACCGGTATGTGCTGTATTGACCGGTATGTGCTGTATTGACTGGTATGTGCTGTATTGACCGGTATGTGCTGTATTGACCGGTATGTGCTGCATTGACCGGTATGTGCTGTATTGACATGTTCCATATAATGTGATGTAGCGTTGTCCTCTCTATGCAAAAAAAACTAAATTCTTATTAAACACTGTGTGGAAAGAACTAAGCTTGCTGAGCTAGAGATCATGCTAACTTTAGCGAGGGAGACCTCTGCTGGGCAGTTGGTTGTACTGCCAAGACAGTGTGAAGTCATAGTCTACAGGTGGCTGTGGTTTTTCGTTGGACACATCGTATGGAAGGATGGATCTGTGTGGTCTGTGTGTTTGGACTTGCCTGGATGACGTCAGTGTGATGATTTGTTGATAGTGATGCCAATCTAGCAATTTTGTTGCTAGATTTAGCAACTTTTCAGACTACCCTGACAACTTTTTTTTCAATCAGCAACTAGCAACAAATGTAGCTACTTTTAAAAATGTATTTGGAACTTTTAGCAACTTTTGAAAAGTGACTCAACCGCTAGAATGCAGGCATTTTCCCTCTAAATGACACAAAAACGATTTTCTGTGTCACACACTCAGTCACAACACACGTGCCTGGCTGCAAAAGTGCGTTGTGAGTGACATCAGCAGCAGGCGCTCAACTCGTGCACAGGCAGCAGCAGGTCAGCAGCAATTTCAGCAAATTGCAAATCATTGTTGGCTGACTGCAGCAGCTGTAGTGCGGGTTCGACGAGCCAAACCCAATGAATATAGTTGGTCACAAATGTTTGATCTTGTAAATAATTTACAACAAAAATCAACATGTTTCAATCTAATTGTACAGCCAGAAGTACAGAAAAGAGTGGGAGTCTGTACCTGAACAAATGTGAATTTGAGTAATGTTATTGTGTATTCTACATAATGACTCAGTTTTACGCAATGACATCACAACATCATTTAGCAACTTTTAGCAACAAATCAACCTGCCTCTAGCAACTTACCCTGAAAATTAGTTGGCAAAACTGTTTGTTGCTCATGTAGTAACTAGTCTGCTGCAACATCTATCAACTCTGAAGCTTGTCTACTCTCTGCATAGACCGTATGTGGTCAGACAACATCATTGATTCAGTCTGGGGTTGTTTGAACATGCCTGTGTTTTGTGTTGGCTGTCTTTGTGGTGGTTTGAACATGCCTGTGTTTTGTCCAGACAGGGAAATCAGTTATTCCGCGAGGCCATGGCTCAGCTGGAGAACCATCCGTGTGTCCGAGGCCTGTCCTTCACATCCTTCCTCATCCTCCCCTTCCAGAGGATCACACGACTCAAAATGCTGGTCCAGGTAAACATGGTGTTTCTTAAAAGTTAATAATAGTTGTGATAATGCTTTACAGTGTGCTAACATATTGCAGTATTCAGGATGTAGGTATTGCTTTGAACTTCTGATGCTGTGTTTGCTTGCAGAACATTCTGAAGAAGGCAGAGGAGAATTCAGAGATTGAGGCTAATGCCATCAAGGCTCACCAGCAGCTGGAGCAGGTACAGTAGGGAGGAGTGCTGACTTTGCTTGGGTCCAGTACTGACACAGGTACAGTAACAGTACCAGACCATTTTACAGTACCAAACCAGTCTGGGAGAGATGAAAGCGTGCTGGATTGGGTTCAGTACTGGCCTGGGGCGTGTTGGAGGAAGTAGTGCTTGTGGTGATTATAGGCTCAGCGCATGTCATGGTGTTGAGTGTTACATCAGAAAACAGTCATCGCCGTTCATCATTTTGAGAAGTCTTAGTCTTGTCACGCCTCTCTATGCTTTGTATGGAATGATGAAGACAATTAACCTCATGACAGTCGTCACAAACAAAGGAATGTGGTTTTAATTGGAGCATAGCCTCTACATAGGGTTTGGGCTCTGAAACAGGTTCAGCACCCATTCCTTTGGTCTCACGTTTTGCATACATTATTTGCTTCCCAGTAATGTTCTGTTAAAAAGATTCTCCGGTACTTTTGTAGACATTTTTGCCAGTAGTTCTGAAAGTAGCGCCCACGAGCCAGAAGTGGTGCCCGAAAATGTAGTACTACGTCACATATGTGCAGACATGGCGCCACTTAGCTTCCGGTAAACAGTTGCTTTCAAACTAGGGAATTTGTGGCTAATTGAGGTAAAACAGTAATTCTGTTTATAGATTATGCATGTTTGTACAATGGCATTGTTGAATACTCCTTTCTGATTGGCTTGAGGGGCATTCTAGAGTACCCATTATGTCCCTATAACGCATGGTATATTTGCGCGTCAGAATTCAATGGTTATATTTCATTTTTACATGTTTGTTTGAGCTGCTGTTGAATTCGATTTTCATAATAGCAAGCTAGGACTGATGATTTGGTTAGCGAAACTAGAAAGTCTATTTGGTTACCACAGCAACTACTGTAGCTATCTAGTAAACTTGCTAGATACTTCAGTGGGTGTTGAACAGATTTATACTGGCAAATGAACATATTTCTAGTGGCAAATGTGTTCAATTATAGCCATGGTATTAAAGAGATAATCAACTCGGGGTTCCACTCCGTCAGCGCGTCTTGGAAAACCTTCCATGTCATTCATTATTTTCCATAGAACGCATAGCCCCTCATTGATTATCCCTTACATAAACTACACATTGACACATCCAGCCCAAAGCGGGAGGTTTAAAAAATGCTTAGTCGCCAAAGTTCCGGAGCATGTCTAACTGACAATATTCAATTCCAAGGGAGCCTTGGAATGTGTTCCTTTATATAATGGTTTGTTTGTGTGCATGTCAGATTGTGAAGGAGTGCAACGAGGGTGTGAGGAAGATGAGTCGTACAGAGGAACTCATCAGCATTGAGAAAACACTGGAGTTCAAGTCTAAGGTACCTGCAGCTGCCAGTCATGTGACAACATATCTATATTCTGTATAGTAAAACAGTTACACAGCCAGACTGGCACAAACAGACTTAGTCAAAGGTTATCTATCGCAGTTAGGTTCATTGTCTGTTTGAATCCTTTAAGGAGGTTGATGGACCAAAAATGTTTGCATTTCAAATATAAAAACTCTATTGTAAAAAAAAAGGGTTCTCCATGATTTATAATAACCCTGAGTGAAAACTCTGACCTTGTGAACTGTGACCCTTTCCCTCCAGTCGGTGCCGGTGATCTCCCACTCCCGCTGGCTGCTGAAGAAGGGTGAGGTGCAGCAGATGGCTGGGCCCAAGAGCACTAGGACCATGCGGAGCAAGAAGCTCCACCACCCTGTCTACCTGTTCCTCTTCAACAACCTGCTGCTCATCACCAAGCGCAGCTCCAGGTCAGCACATGACATCATCACACAGACAGCTAGTGGTCATTGGGGGTCACAGCACACCCACTTTCAGTCTGGAACTTTCTATTGCTCCCCCCCACGGCACATTATTTTGTATACAGGCAGTTTCGAAGTCTACTACCTGCCAAACTGCCCTGTGCTCTCAGCAGGCTTTGTTTATGTGTGTGTGTGTGTGTGTCAGTGGTGAGAAGTACCAGGTGCTGGACTCGAGCACGCGGGCCATGCTGAGGACTGAGGACCTGGAAGACCAGGGTCAGATGCTGGCCAATGTGTTCAACCTGAAACTCCTGGAGAACCAGGAGGAGAGGCCTGTCAACTACATGCTCAAGACCTCCAGCATGTGAGTGACTACAACTAACAGTATTTTATATATATATATATATATATATACTGTAAATATGAGTCTCAAGACCCCTCGGTACCTAGTGTACTCTGTACAGTATTTCTCTGTATGTCATTGTTTATAATGGATCAATCTCCCATGTGTTCCTGTGTGCTGCTGCTAGGAGTGATAAGCTGCGGTGGATATGTGCTCTCACGCCCAATCGCCGCACGCGATTCATGTCCACCAGTGCCCATCAACCAGGTGAGACGTACACAAAGATGATACACACCAACTCAGAGATGACATCCACTACTCACAGCTGAACTCTTAGGTACCAAATACCAGGTGGTACATGCACTACATGACAAAGTATGTGGACACCTGCTCGTCGAACATCTCATTCCAAAATCATGGGCATTAATATGGAGTTGGTCCCCCCTTTGCTGCTATAACAGCCTCCACTCTTCTGGGAAGGATTTCCACTAGATGTTGGAACATTGCTGCCAGGACTTGTTCCATTCAGCCACAATATTATTTGTGATATTGGGTGATTAGGCCGGGCTCGCAGTCAGCGTTCCAATTCATCTCAAAGGTGTTTGATGGGGTTGAGGTCAGGGCTCTGTGCAGGCCAGTCAAGTTCTTCCACACCAATCTCAACAAACCATTTCTGTATGGACCTCGCTTTGTGCACAGGGACGTTGTCATGCGGAAACAGGAAAAGGCCTTCTCCAAACTGTTGCCACAAAGTTGGAAGCACAGAATCATCTAGAATGTCATTGTATGCTGTTGAGTTTAGATTTCTCTTCACTGGAACTAAGGGGCCTAGCCTGAACTGTGAAACAGCCCCAGACCATCATTCCTCATCCATCAAACATTACAGTTGGCACTATGCATTGGGGCAGGTAGCGTTGTTCTAGCATCTGCCCATCCCAGATTTGTCCGTCGGACTGCCAGATGGTGAAGATGGTGAATTCATCACTCCAGAGAATGCGTTTCCACTGCTCCAGATTCCAATGGAGGTGAGCTTTACACCACTCCAGCTGATGCTTGGCATAGCGCATGGTGATATTTCCTCCCGACGAACAGTCCTATTTCCTCCCGACGAACAGTTCTTGTGCTGATGTTGCTTCCAGAGGCAGTTTGGAACTCAATAGTGAGTGTTGCAACCGAGGACAGACGACTATGCACTTCAGCACTCGGCAGTCCCGTTCTGTGGGCTTGTGTGGCCTACCACTTCGCGGCTGAGCCGTTGTTGCTCCTAAACGTTTCCACTTCACAATAACAGCGTAGTTGACCGGGGAATCCCTAGCATGGAAGAAATTTGACGAACTGACTTGTTGGAAAGATGGCATCCTATGACAGTGCCACGTTGAAAGTCACTGAGCTCTTCAGTAAGACCATTCTACTACCAATGTTTGTCTATGGAGATTGCATGGATGTGTGCTCTATTTTATAAACCTGTCAGCAATGGATGTGGTTGAAATAGCCAAATCCACTAATTTGAAGCGGCGTCCACATACTTTTGTGTATATAGTGTATGCTATTAATGTACCATGGTGTGTGTGTGTGTGCGGTCAGCTTCTCCCCAGGTCCAGTGTATTCAGTCGTACTCGTCTCAGGAGCCAGATGAGCTGTCCATTGAGATGGCTGACTTGCTGAACATCCTGGAGAGGACAGACGATGGTGAGACCAGACAACATATCTCCTGGGAGATGTTATTACTAGGACCTCTACTGTAGATTCACCAGGCTGCCTGTTATTTAATATCTCTCCCTCTCCTCTCACTTTTTCCTCTATCACCCCCTCAGGCTGGATGATGGGTGAGAGGCTCCATGATGGAGAGAGGGGCTGGTTCCCCTGTCGGGTGGTAGAGGAGATCCAGAATCAGGAAGTGCGGGCCCAGAACCTCAGGGAGTGCCAGAGGATCCACCTGGCCCATGGAGGGGGCGCTTCCTCAGGGGCCAGACTGGGCTCCAGGGGGGCCAGACGCACCCCCAAAACACCCAAAGTCTCCAACTTCTTCGGTACCTGGACTGACCAGTCAGAGGAGGAGCAGGGAAGCACATAATATTCCACTCTGAAAGTGATTGGTTGGAACCCCCTGGCAGTAATCTTTACTGGACCACATGGATCAAATGACAGAGATCATGTGATTTCAGCATGGGATTGCATTGGAGGAAAGTGATGCAATGACATTATTTCCTGTTAACTGTTTCCCCTTCTCCAGTGGTTTTGCTGTGCCAGGGTTTAGGGTCCCAGGCTCCCCTGATGGGTCCTACGATCAGAGCACTTCTTCCATAACTCCAAAACACTATGTCTTCCACTACTTCCAGTGGAATGATTCAGCACTAACAGTCTAACTGAAACAAGGCTCCGGTGGAACAGGAGCTATGCATGTGATGGGAGAAGATAACCACAGAAACAGTTCTCAAGGGGATGTGAATGTATCGTAACCTTGCCTCAGCTGCATGGGTGTGATTTTGTTCTTTCATTTTTTTTAAGCACCTTTGCTTGAGAGTTAAATCCCCCAGAACAATGGCTTGGCGATTCTCCCTTTTGTAAAGAGCAACTCTTCTATTGAAACCATTCAAGAAGCAAGTTTTTTAAAAACAGGCGAGCAGCATTGATTGTAAATTATCCATGAATGATTCTGTATAGTAAATAGAACAATCACATGACTGGGTGCTCAGTATTGGGCTGGAGGCGAAGACTAGCACTACAGAATCACAGGCCTTGCTTACACAGTGGACGTGTTCTGGGGTTCAGTTCCCTCGCCAATACTGATATGCCACTTACACATCACGCACGCACGCGCACACACAAAAACACTTGGGGGAAATCCAGCACAACCTGTCCAACACCAAAAACCCTCCACAGACACGTGGTCCTGAAGCATCTGCACAGAATGTGCCAGCACACTGACAGAACTGCAATGGCATGCGAGAGACAAAACGTGTGTATGAGTACAGTATGTGTACGTGTGTATATTGTAAGCCTTGAATGTTCAATATGTGATGAAATAATTACTCAATAATTGTGTCATTTCATTATGTAAGAAGTCATTTATTGTTAATAAAAACTAAATGTGAAATTCAAATGGACATTATTTGTGTTTAACTGTTTCGACTAGTATTTAGCCCACGTGTTGAGCACTGTTTTAGGTTTCTCGCTGAATGACTTCCTGGTAATGTGGAGAAATGTTTTACCCTGAATAAAGGTTCAGGTGGTGAATCAGAACCGTGTCTTCCTGACACTATTAATGTTTAACATACTACCTGAACTATTGAGCATTACTATGATTTATTAATATATAATAGTATAATATATAATAAGGTGGCAGGTAGCCTAGTGCAGCCAGACACAACCCGGTCCGTGGAGGAATATTTGTCTTGAATATCATTGTTTTTTTTGTTGTTGTCCGCGGCATATTTGACTAAAATAAATAGGCCAATTTGCGCAATGCGTTGAACTATGCATGCTGCAGTCTAGGATAAAGATGGGATATATTTTGAACCGAGGCTGCAGTAAACAAATTGTGTTGCCATGAAGTATAGCTACACTAAGCACACACACATACTAGTATAGCCCCGCGCAGCCTGCACGCTCACTCTCTCTCCCTGGATTTGTTTAAAATGACAACTGCACACCAAAACCGGTCTGTCAGACTTGTCTCAGAAACGATGCTATGAAGCCATTGAAAATACGCAGACATTTAGAAACAAAGCATCAAGTATGAATAAGCGATTTTTTTTTTACCAAAAAGAGATGCGATGTCCAACTAAACAAAAATGCTGCACAATAATTTCACAGACAACGACACTTTACTGAAGGCTTCGTACTCTCTCATAACATTTCCACGTGCCAGGCTCCTTTCACCATAGTTGACAAGCTAGTCATGCCGTCAGTCATGGATGCTTGCCGAAAAGTTTAAGGCCCATCTGCTGCTGCAACGGTCAGTGAAATCCCACTTTACAATAACACTGTCACGTGTATAATCCAGGATATGGCAGATGATACTGAATCACAGGTTTTAGACTGAGTCCGCGCATTAAAACGGGTTGCAATTTAATTAGATGATACGACTGACATTTCAAATGCCCGCTTCTTGTATATATTCCCTACATGCTCCTACTGCCGCTGGAGCATGCTTTTGGGGCACAGTCGACAGCGCGCTAGATTTCGGGCTATAGAAGGTCAACGGTTCGAGGCCTGCTCCCTGCCTGTTTCATTACAATACTTTATAGTGCATTCAGAAAGTATTCAGACCCTTTCACCTTTTCCACATTTTGTTACGTTACTGCCTCATTCTAAAATTGATTAAATAGTTTTCCCCCTTCTTCAATCTAAACACAACACCCATAATGACAAAGCAATAACAGTTTTTTAGAAATTTTTGCAAATGTATACATAAAAAAACTGTAATATGACATTTACAAAAGCCTTCAGACCCTTTACTCAGTACTTTGTTGAAAGGGAAAGGGAAGGGGGGATACCTAGTCAGTTGTACTACTGAATGCATTCACACACCTGTATTTGGGGATTTTCTCCCATTATTCTCTGCAGATCCTCTCAAGCTCTGTCAAATTGGATGGGGAGCGTCGCCGCACAGCTATATTCAGGTCTCTCCAGAGATGTTCGATCAGGTTCAAGTCCTGGCTCTGGCTGGGCCACTCAACAACGTTCAGAGACTTGTCCCGAAGCCACTTCTGCATTGTCTTGGCTGTGTGCTTAGGGTTGTTGTCCTGTTGGAAGGTGAACATTTGTACAGTTTGAGGTCCTGAGCGCTCTGGAGCAGGTTTTCTTCAAGGATCTCTTTATTTTTCTCCTTTCATCTTTCCCTCGATCCTGACTAGTCTCCCAGTCCCTGCTGCTGAAAAACATCCCCACAGCATGATTCTGCCACCCCCATGGTTCACCGTAGGGATGGTGCCAGGTTTCCTCCAGACATGATGCTTGGCATTCAGGCCAAAGAGTTCAATCTTGGTTTCATCAGACCAGAGAATCTTGGCCTGAGAGGATGGAAGTTCAATATGTAGCTAGATGTAAAAGGCTAACTAGCAAATGTTGCCCATGAATGGAAAGCGAGCAAGCATTTTAGCCAGGTAGCCTAGGACAACAAAAATTAACATTATATATTATATACATTATATATACATTATATATTTAGTTTGCATTGATTGGACTAAATTGTTTTTGGTATCTTTTGGTTGTCACTTTATTAGACTAGGCATAGGTGATTTGATGATAATGAAATGTTGAAGTTGAAATGGTGCTGGAAGAGTGGAGGCAGCTCCTGTTTTCTTTGCACCTTGTGGTAATTCTCTGTGGTTCTAAATCAATAGTTGTTTAGTGGTCCGAAAATCTCAGAAACATTTACTTGCTTGACAATGCTGTAGGTCATTCTCTGGATTCATGGTGCTTTCAACACAACTGTGAACTCTGAAAAAAAGAAAGTTGAATTATGACGTCAGTGATCTTCAGGTCGGAACTCTAGAAAGAGGCCTGAGTTCCCGACTTGGAATTCCGAGTTGGATGACAGTTCAATCTGTATTTTCCCAGTCTGAGCTTGTTTTTTTTTTCAGAGTTCCCAGCTGTCTTGAACTCACTGAAGTCTGAACGTGGCAGAAGTCATTCTGGATTGACAGCACGGCCAATATATTCAAACTTTTCTGGACCATGATGTTGAATGTTTATCCTTAAGCTTGGAAAAGATACTCATAAACCCAGACTTGGACCACACACCCTCTCCACTGAATAGCAGGCTAGTGATTGCTTTGCGTCTGCTTGCAGTTAGCCACTGATTCCTTCCAAACCACTCATTGTTGAATTTGCAATTTCCAACTTGTTGTGTAATGTTTATGTCCAATGGCCGATGAGCACCGGTTATAAGAGCACAAGGCGAGACCCAGATGCAGACACAGGAGGCAGATGGTTAGAGTCCAAGATGTTTATTAACAATCCAAAAGGGGTTGGCAAGAGAATGGTCGTGGACAGGCAAAAGGTCAAAACCAGTTCA
Organism: Oncorhynchus mykiss; assembly: GCF_057628025.1. Classification (NCBI taxonomy): domain Eukaryota; kingdom Metazoa; phylum Chordata; class Actinopteri; order Salmoniformes; family Salmonidae; genus Oncorhynchus; species Oncorhynchus mykiss. The sequence continues at coordinate 32,786,971 of NC_143048.1, forward strand.
GAGGTACAGAATAGCAGGCAGGCTCGAGGTCAGGGCAGGCATAATGGTCAGGCAGGCGGGAATGGAGTCCAGAAAAACAGGCAAAGGTCAAAACAGGGAGGACTAGTAAAAGAGAATAGAAAAGCAGGAGCACAGAGAAAACACGCTGGTTGACTTGAACATACAAGACGAACTGTCACAGAGACAGGAAACACAGGGATAAATACACTGGGGAAAATAAGCGACACCTGGAGGGGTGGAGACAATCACAAGGACAGGTGAAACAGATCAGGGCGTGACAGTACTCCTCCCCTAGGGATGCCGCCTGGCGTCCTACCTGGGCGCATACCTGGCTTACCGGGGTGTCGGCGATGAGGGCCGGGTCCAGGATGTCTTTAGCCGGAACCCAGCACTTCTCCTCTGGGCAATAACCCTCCCAGTCAACCAGATACTGGAAACCCCTGCCCCGTGGTCGAACCCTCAGGAGGCGTCACACCATATACGCATAAAGGTCAGTCAATGCGGAAAATTTCAAGAACTTTGAAAGTTTCTTCAAGGGCAGTCGCAAAAACCATCAAGCACTATGATGAAACTGGCTCTCATGAGGACCGCCACAGGAAAAGAAGACCAAGAGTTACCTCTGTTGCAGAGGATAAGATCATTAGAGTTACCAGCCTCAGATTGCAGCCCAAATAAATGCTTCATAGAGTTCAAGTAACAGACACATCTCAAAATCAACTGTTCAGAGGAGACTGTGTGAAGCAGGGCTTCATGGTTGAAATGTTGCAAAGAAACCAGTACTGAAGGACACAAATAATAAGAAGAGACTTGCTTGGGCCAAGAAACACGAGCAATGGACATTAGACTTTTGAAATTCTGTCCTTTGGTCTGATGAGTCCAAAGGTGAGATTTTTGGTTCCAACCACCGTGACTTTGTGAGACACAGAGTAGGTGAACGGATGATCTCCGCATGTCTGGTTCCCACTGTGAAATGTGGAGGAGGTGTGATGGTGCTTTGCTGGTGACTCTGTCAGGGATTTATTTAGAATTCAAGGCACAGTGATACGCCATCATGTCTGGTTTGCGCTTAGTGGGACTATCTGTCATGTATTGTCATGTTGTGTCTTTCTGTCCTTTCCTTTCACCCTGTCTCCCTCTGCTGGTCGTACTAGGTTACCGTTTCTGTCCCTCTTTTCCCCAGCTGTTCCTTGTCTTCTCTGACTACCTCATTCACCCCTTTTCCCACCTGTTCCCTTTTTCCCTCTGATTAGGTCCCTATATCTCTCTCTGTTTCTGCTCCTGTCTTTGTCGGATTCTTGTTTGTGTGTCTCATGCCTGAACCAGACTATCATCGTGTTTGCTGCAACCTTGTCCTGTCCTGTCGGAATCTACCTGTCCATCTGAGCCCACGTGTGTTCATCATTAAAGAAACTCTGTTTGTTAATTCGCTTTTGGGTCCTCATTCACGCACCTGACAGAAGAATCCGACCAAGAATGGACCCAGCGACTTCGGATCCTCTCCACTCAGCCGTCGAGATCCAGGGAGCGATGCTAGGCAGACACGAGCAGGAATTGTCTGCTGCTCGACATGCCGTTGAGACCCTGGCCACCCAAGTCTCCAACCTCACAGAACAGGTTCACCATCTCCGCCTCGATCCACCGGCCACTTCCAGGGCTTTCGAATCTCCGGAGCCCAGAATCAATAACCCGCCGTGTTACTCTGGGGAGCCCACTGAATGCCGCTCGTTCCTCACCCAGTGTGATATTGTGTTTTCTCTCCAGCCCAACACTTACGCCAGGAGCACTGCTCGTGTCGCCTACGTCATATCTCTCCTTACTGGACGGGCTCGTGAGTGGGGCACGGCAATCTGGGAGGCAAGGGCTGAGTGTACTAACCAGTATCAGGACTTTAAGGAGGAGATGATACGGGTTTTTGATCGATCTGTTTTTGGGGAGGAGGCTTCCAGGGCCCTGTCTTCCCTATGTCAAGGTAATCGATCCATAACAGACTACTCTATTGAGTTTCGCACTCTTGCTGCCTCCAGTGGCTGGAACGAGCCGGCTTTGCTCGCTCGTTTTCTGGAGGGTCTCCGCGCAGAGGTAAAGGATGAGATTCTCTCCCGGGAGGTCCCTTCCAGCGTGGATTCCCTGATTGAACTCGCTATTCGCATTGAGCGACGGGTTGATCTTCGTCACCGAGCTCGTGGAAAGGAGCTCGCGTTCTCCGTTGCCCCCCTCTCCGCATCACTACCATCTTCCTCTGCCGGCTCGGGAGCTGAGCCTATGCAGCTGGGAGGTATCCGCATCTCGACTAAGGAGAGGGAACGGAGAATCACCAACCGCCTCTGTCTCTATTGCGGTTCTGCTGGTCATTTTGTCACTTCATGTCCAGTAAAAGCCAGAGCTCATCAGTAAGCGGAGGGCTACTGGTGAGCGCTACTACTCCTGTCTCTCCTTCAAGATCCTGCACTACCTTGTCGGTCCATCTACGCTGGACCGGTTCATCAGATTCCTGCAGTGCCTTAATAGACTCTGGGGCGGAGGGCTGTTTTATGGACGAGACCTGGGCTCGGGAACATGACATTCCTCTCAGACAGTTAAGGGAGTCCACGGCCTTGTTCGCCCTGGATGGTAGTCCTCTCCCCAGGATTCAGCGTGAGACGCTACCTTTAACCCTCACTGTTTCTGGTAATCATAGCGAAACCATTTCTTTTTTGATTTTTCGTTCACCTTTTACACCTGTTGTTTTGGGCCATCCCTGGCTAGTTTGTCATAATCCTTCCATTAATTGGTCTAGTAATTCTATCCTCTCCTGGAACGTCTCTTGTCATGTGAAATGTTTAATGTCTGCTATCCCTCCTGTTTCCTCTGTCTCTTCTTCACAGGAGGAGCCTGGTGATTTGACAGGGGTGCCGGAGGAATATCACGATCTGCGCACGGTGTTCAGTCGGTCCAGGGCCACCTCTCTTCCTCCACACCGGTCGTATGATTGTACTATTGATCTCCTTCCGGGAACCACTCCCCCCGGGGTAGACTATACTCTCTGTCGGCTCCCGAACGTAAGGCTCTCGAGGATTATTTGTCTGTAGCTCTTGACGCCGGTACCATAGTCCCCTCCTCCTCTCCCGCCGGAGCGGGGTTTTTTTTTGTCAAGAAGAAGGACGGGTCTCTGCGCCCCTGCATAGATTATCGAGGGCTGAATGACATAACAGTTAAGAATCGTTATCCGCTTCCTCTTATGTCTTCAGCCTTCGAGATCCTGCAGGGAGCCAGGTTTTTCACTAAGTTGGACCTTCGTAACGCTTACCATCTCGTGCGCATCAGGGAGGGGGACGAGTGGAGGACGGCGTTTAACACTCCGTTAGGGCACTTTGAATACCGGGTTCTTCCTTTCGGCCTCGCTAACGCTCCAGCTGTCTTTCAGGCATTAGTCAATGATGTCCTGAGAGACATGCTGAACATCTTTGTTTTCGTTTACCTTGACGATATCCTGATTTTTTCACCGTCACTCCAGATTCATCTTCAGCACGTTCGACGTGTCCTCCAGCGCCTTTTAGAGAATTGTCTTTTTGTGAAGGCTGAGAAGTGCACTTTTCATGCCTCCTCCGTCACATTTCTCGGTTCTGTTATTTCCGCTGAAGGCATTAAGATGGATCCCGCTAAGGTCCAAGCTGTCATTGATTGGCCCGCCCCTAAGTCACGCGTCGAGCTGCAGCGCTTTCTCGGCTTCGCGAACTTCTATCGTCGTTTCATCCGTAATTTCGGTCAGGTGGCAGCTCCTCTCACAGCCCTTACTTCTGTCAAGACGTGCTTTAAGTGGTCCGTTTCCGCCCAGGGAGCTTTTGATCTCCTCAAGAATCGTTTTACATCCGCTCCTATCCTTGTTACACCTGACGTCTCTAGACAGTTCGTTGTCGAGGTTGACGCGTCAGAGGTGGGCGTGGGAGCCATTCTTTCTCAGCGCTCCCTCTCTGACGACAAGGTCCACCCATGCGCGTATTTTTCTCATCGCCTGTCGCCGTCGGAACGTAACTATGATGTGGGAAACCGCGAACTGCTCGCCATCCGGTTAGCCCTAGGCGAATGGCGACAGTGGTTGGAGGGGGCGACCATTCCTTTTGTCGTTTGGACTGACCATAGGAACCTTGAGTACATCCGTTCTGCCAAACGACTTAATGCGCGTCAGGCGCGTTGGGCGCTGTTTTTCGCTCGTTTCGAGTTCGTGATTTCTTATCGTCCGGGCTCTAAGAACACCAAGCCTGATGCTTTATCTCGTCTCTTCAGTTCTTCAGTAGCCTCCACTGACCCCGAGGGGATTCTCCCTGAGGGGCGTGTTGTCGGGTTGACTGTCTGGGGAATTGAGAGGCAGGTAAAGCAAGCGCTCACTCACACTCCGTCGCCGCGCGCTTGTCCTAGGAACCTTCTTTTCGTTCCCGTTCCTACTCGTCTGGCCGTTCTTCAGTGGGCTCACTCTGCCAAGTTAGCCGGCCACCCTGGCGTTCGGGGTACGCTTGCTTCCATTCGCCAGCGTTTTTGGTGGCCCACCCGGGAGCATGACACGCGTCGTTTCGTGGCTGCTTGTTCGGTCTGCGCGCAGACTAAGTCCGGTAACTCCCCTCCTGCCGGCCGTCTCAGGCCGCTTCCCATTCCCTCTCGACCGTGGTCTCACATCGCCTTAGATTTTGTCACCGGACTGCCTTCGTCAGCGGGGAAGACTGTTATTCTTACGGTTGTCGATAGGTTCTCTAAGGCGGCTCATTTCATTCCCCTTGCTAAGCTTCCTTCTGCTAAAGAGACGGCACAAATCATCATCGAGAATGTTTTCAGAATTCATGGCCTTCCGTCAGACGTCGTTTCGGACAGAGGTCCGCAATTCACGTCTCAATTTTGGAGGGAGTTTTGCCGTTTGATTGGGGCTTCCGTCAGTCTCTCTTCCGGCTTTCACCCCCAGTCTAACGGTCAAGCAGAACGGGCCAATCAGACTATTGGTCGCATCTTACGCAGTCTTTCTTTTCGCAACCCTGCGTCTTGGTCAGAACAGCTCCCCTGGGCAGAATACGCCCACAACTCGCTTCCTTCGTCTGCGACCGGGCTATCTCCTTTTCAGAGTAGCCTCGGGTACCAGCCTCCGCTGTTCTCATCTCAGTTCGCCGAGTCCAGCGTCCCCTCCGCTCAGGCTTTTGTCCAACGTTGCGAGCGCACCTGGAAGAGGGTCAGGTCTGCACTTTGCCGTTATAGGACGCAGACTGTGAGGGCTGCTAATAAGCGTAGAACTAAGAGTCCTAGATATTGTCGCGGTCAGAGAGTTTGGCTCTCCACTCAGAACCTTCCCCTTAAGACGGCTTCTCGCAAGTTGACCCCGCGGTTCATTGGTCCGTTCCGTATTTCTCGGGTCATTAATCCTGTCGCAGTTCGACTTCTTCTTCCGCGATACCTTCGGCGCGTCCACCCGGTCTTCCATGTCTCCTGTATCAAGCCCGTTCTTCGCGCCCCCGCTCGTCTTCCCCCCCCCCCCCCCCATCCTTGTCGAGGGCGCACCCATCTACAGGGTCCGTAGGATTTTGGACATGCGTCCTCGGGGCCGTGGTCACCAGTACCTCGTAGATTGGGAGGGGTACGGTCCTGAGGAGAGGAGTTGGGTTCCCTCTCGGGACGTGCTGGACCGTGCGCTGATCGAGGATTTCCTCCGTTGCCGCCAGGTTTCCTCCTCGAGTGCGCCAGGAGGCGCTCGGTGAGTGGGGGGGTACTGTCATGTATTGTCATGTTGTGTCTTTCTGTCCTTTCCTTTCACCCTGTCTCCCTCTGCTGGTCGTACTAGGTTACCGTTTCTGTCCCTCTTTTCCCCAGCTGTTCCTTGTCTTCTCTGACTACCTCATTCACCCCTTTTCCCACCTGTTCCCTTTTTCCCTCTGATTAGGTCCCTATATCTCTCTCTGTTTCTGCTCCTGTCTTTGTCGGATTCTTGTTTGTGTGTCTCATGCCTGAACCAGACTATCATCGTGTTTGCTGCAACCTTGTCCTGTCCTGTCGGAATCTACCTGTCCATCTGAGCCCACGTGTGTTCATCATTAAAGAAACTCTGTTTGTTAATTCGCTTTTGGGTCCTCATTCACGCACCTGACACTATCATTTGTTTTTCAACAGGACAATTACCCAACACACCTCCAGGCTGTGTAAGGGCTATTTGACCAAGGAGAGTGATGGAGTGCTGCATCAGATGGCCTGGCCTCCACAATCACCAGACTTCAACCCAATTGAGATGGTTTGGGATGAGTTGGACCACAGAGTGGTCTAAGACTTTTGTTTGTTTAACACTTTTTGTTGCTTACAACATGATTCCATATCTGTTATTTCATAGTTTTCATGTCTTCACTATTATTCTACAATCTAGTAATTAGTACAAATAAAGAAAAACCCTTGAATGAGTTGGTGTGTCCAGACTTTTTACTGGTACTGTATATATTTATATATTGAGCCCCACCTGTTTAGTTTTTGGTGGGGCTCAAAACAGGTGGCTCTGCCCCACATGACCTGAATGACGGTTCGCCACTGACTGCACCTATCTGGTTTATGTGGCAAATAAAACATATATTATATGCTTTTAGAGATTAAGACTTGTAATTCAATGGGGATTTACCAATATTCATGTTTAACAAACATTAGACCTTCTTTTAACACATTACCTCAACAATTGAGCATTACTATTAATATATCATATATAATGATAATGTTGATGAAACACTACTTTCCCCTGCTGTCTAGCTAATGTACATGCATCTGATTAGTAGATTACCATCCATAGGCTCTACTACTGCATATAGTTTTGACCAAATTGAGGCCAACCGTCTCCCCCCATGTTGTGTGCTGCAACCACAGCGGTGGTAAAACCAAACTAAGGACAATTTTACTCCACTGCTCACCAGAACCATAGACAGTACATCAGCCAGCCAACCACTATGTGAATAAAATCAGCCAGAGTGTATTTTTATCAAGTCCATAATCATGCACTGTACGCTGTACTGAGAAAGTAGATAGTAGAAATACAATGCAGACGAGTCCTCTAGTATTACCCATGGACCTGCACTGATACCACAGTAGCCATTTGCTTTCTATTTTAGCCACTTTTTCAAATAACACCTCGCTCACTCACTCATCTCGCAACAGCTAACTGCATTTCCTGTGTGTATTTGTGTCTGTGGAAGCATAGGAGAGTGTATAGAGTGCATGTTTGGGAGTGAGTGTTTTAATAGAGAGCTACAGGATGTTTTCAAAGGGGACCTCTCTAAAAAGGCTTCTTGGAGTCTGGGAAGTTATGAGGTATATAGCATACTACCTGGTACCTCCCTACGTACCACAACGTGCCTAGTGGTGCCTGTTTTAATGAATCCCGAATAATTAAAAAATACATATATAATTGCCACTTTACAGTCCAAAAGCTTGTCATTTCTTTAACGTATTAAACATACAGCGCTACCAGACAATATTTACATTTTTGTCATTCAGTAGACACTCTTATCCAGGGTGATTTACAGGATGCAGTGGCTTGCTCAAGGATACATCAACAGATGTTTCACCTAGTCGGCTCGGAGATTCAAACCAGCAACCTTTCAGCACAATGCTCTTGACTGCTATGCTATCTAACGTTCTGAGTCTTCCCTCTGAAGTTCTGAGGTTTGAGTTCTGGGATCTGAGGCTGTTTGTTTCCAGGTTGGGGAGTCGGCTGGACGCAATCATTGGTCGTTTTGGGGAGCTGGATGAGGCAGAGAGGGTCCTGACAGGGAGGCTGAAGCGCCACAGGCAGGCTCTGGCCAAACAAAAACAACAAAAGCAGGTCTGGACCTCTCTATTAGAGGAAAGGTGAGATAGCCATCAATCAACACACTATGAAGACTACGACAGACCACTATCTTACAGTATTCTCCCTGTAAACCAAGTCAGAACCGTAGGATAATAAAGATCAAGATATTTATAATTTTCCAGTGAAAAGTAATATGCAGTCAACATTTTGTTCAGTATCAGTAACCATGTTTCAATTCAACTTATTTATGTCG